>NC_089873.1:157547500-157847500 GCF_040182565.1 Anser cygnoides | reverse complement strand
CTAACTCAAGAGTCCCTAAGCTATGCTTCACTGTTTACTTCAAGCATATACCTAAGCAATCAGCATACATTAACAAAAGTAGAATCGCGAGTCTAGAGTATTGGCAAGTCATAGGAGAAGATGCAGCCTTTTGGACTACAATATTGATAAAGACCTTGCAAGGAAGTACTAAAATGTAATTCCTTTAAAGACAGTTACTAAATTCTGCTTTCCATGTGAAAGCATAGTTTGGTTATAACCAGTTAGGAGTTTTAGATCCAGGAAAGATCAAGTGAATAAATCTTAATATATCTCCCTGGATTGATTTCACTAGTCATGAACCTTTGCAACGTTCTGCATCCTATCACCAGTGATAGGACCCGCGGGAATGGTGTGAAGCTGAGGCAGGGGAAATTTAGGCTGGACATCAGGAAGAGGTTCTTCACCGAGAGGGTGGTCGAAAACTGGAACAGGCTCCCCAGTGAAGTAGTCACTGCACCAAGCCTGTCTGAATTTAAGAAGCGTTTGGACTGTGCACTTAGTCACATGGTCTAAACTTTTGGGTAGACCTGTGTGGTGTCAGGAGTTGGACTCGACGATCCTTACGGGTACCTTCCAACTCGGGATATTCTATGATTCTATGATTCTACTATCAATTTAAAATTAATAAATGTGAGATTTATTTAGAAAACAGAAAGAAACTGCACATTTGACATTGAATTAATATATATTAACAAGGGCTAATACAAATAATGCTGTATTTTCTCTGTTGTTGCTGTTGTTACATGTTGCCAGATTTTTTTTTTACTCTTTAATTAAAATCTATTTTTATTAATTGTATATGCATGTTGATTTTTAATTCTTGCAGACTACTATACAGTTTCCTTAGAGGATTCTATGATTCTATGTTATACTGAACATGCTCTGATCTTTGTCATGTCTGATATCTCCTCTCTCCTCTTCTATTATTTCTTTTAGTATCAAAATATCTGTTTACTTTTCAGCACTGTATTAAACTGGTTTTGATCTTAAAATTATTTTTCCTTTCTCTTACAATACATTATCTTATTCTTCATGTGTCTCAAAGGAGCAAGAATGATCCTTTTCAATCAATAATGACCTTGTTTGAGTGACCTGTGAGACAAACTACTGAGTTATTCAGAGCACCAGATTTCCATCTCTCTGTCACTTTTTTTATTATTAATACTTCATAGAAAAAAGTGTCCAAAAGCTGCTTGTGAACCTCTCAGTGTAATAGATCCATAAAATCAGGACAGCTTCAGGTGACATCAAATCAGAGGAAACAACTCATGCAGCACTTCCGTGATAGCACCTCCACTCCCACCAGACACCAAGCAGAATGTGATATGTCTCTGAAATCTTGGAAGCAGTACATGACACATAAAAGTAAACACTGTTGGCAGTAGCCCACCAGTGTCTGAAGTCAGGAACTGTCACCAGCAGCCCCCTCTAACTGTACAAGAGCCTCTACAGGAGATGCTCTCTGTCTACCCGGTGCTACTATAGGTGACCCCAGCCTGCTCCCCAAGGCTGCGGCCCACAGAACTTAATTTGTGGTTTGCCAAATTCTGTGAAGAGCCTTCCTTTTCCCATTTTCGTGGTTGGCCCAGGAGGTAAAGAAAACCTCTTGGTTTAAGTGTGCAGTGCTGCAGCATTGCTTCTCTTATTGGGGTCGCACTTGTCTGGATAATTCACGAAGGTCTAGGAGTTCCCTCTTTTCCTCCTAGTATTTTGGGGATGTTTTAAACCAAGGAAGCAGAGTAGTTGGTGGTGATAAAATATGATTTCAGTGGGATTGACTGCATAGTCTCAGAGTAAGGGAATAAGGATCCAGACTTCTGTTGTTATGACTGGTGAAAGACATGTGTGGAGCAGTGTGTAAGCAGCTTGTGCAAGCAGTTTATTTTGCTAATCACATTTCTACAGAGGTGTGAGGAAGTAGAAGGAAGCAAATTTTTTTGTTTTGTTTTGTTTTCTTTTGAAATTAATGCAAAGGTTTTTTAAAAAATGGAAAAAGAATATACTGCATACTCCAAGTAAAAATTCTAACCTTTCACTCCTGGAAGCTCTTTTAAGGGGACACAGTCTAGTGTCATACTGAGTTAGGTAGGCTAATTGGTAAAAACACCCCAAAAGTTTTTCATCAAAATGCCTCATCCATATACAAGTAATATACTCTGTTAGACAGTGTCACCTGACCTTGTTATGTCTTATTCATTCTTAATTAGAAATGAAGCATCCAGATGTTAAAGGTCATTACACTAGTTTCTATGACACCTATCATAGCATATTTGTATCACCTAGAATTTTATTAGAAATGCACTGAACAAGCCCAGCTCTCTCCACCATATGTTTATTGCCATGTCCAAGGACCCGCAGGTAAAAAGAATATTTTGTCTACCCAGATGGTTATTACCACATCTGGTTTTTAACTTCCACAGCATCTCATAGTGCTAATTGGTTCACACTGATGCCAACATACAGAGATATTATTTTTGGTAGTAACAACATTGATAGCAACTCCTCTGAAGATTGGAATGTAAGAAGATTGTAAGGACTTTCACAGGTAAAAGCAAAGCTTTTTTTTTTATACTAATTCATGTGATTTATTTTTTTTGAGTATACCTTTACTTAGGAGTCAAAGTTGTTTTGTTGTGTTTTTTTTCCTTTTTTCCTATTTTAGCTTTTTGAAAATTCATTTCATGCATGTTTACTGAAATGTTCAGAATATAAAATAAAAGACAAAAAGGATCTTAAAAAAAAAAAAGAAAGTTTAAGAAAAATAAATTCATCTTTAAACTCAAACATTTACCTCAAATATATATATAGTATTTTAATGTATATGAAACATAGTAGTCATCATATTTTTCACTTGCAGTTATACTAGGTGACTTCTGATATCCTATTTAGTCTGAATAGTTTTGGCAGCTCATACCATTAAAATCAATCACACCACTTGCTAAAAAAAGGCACCATTCCGTATGAATCCAAGATAGCAGAATCTGGCTCAAAATTAATACTGTCAAAACTGATTGATTATACTTTTGTCTTAAACTCACTTCAATACCCAAAAACATACAGGGTCTTTCAAAGTCCTGAAAAATGTATATGTAATGGCTTCAGGAGTCTCCAGTAATTACATGCGTAAGGTGTACTGATTGTTAGTTTTGAAGGAAAAAGCTATGATCCAAAACTACTTTGCACAAGCACCATTACAACAGGTCAGCAAATTTCTTGTCCAATGTTAATATAAGGGTGATTTATTGTCTACATATTAAAATTAAGTTCTCTCTTTTCCCTGAAGACAAAGATAGACTTTGATGTCTCTAAAGATTGCCATGTATCTACCTATTTTTTCAAACGCAACAGTATGTAATTTGTGAATGACTTTTAGGCAATTTTCAAATATATCTGTTCCATTTTCTTAAGGTTTCAACATGCAATGAAAGAATGTTACATGTCAATCTTTCATAAAATACAACAGAGAATTTAGGCTCTTGCTGTAATAAAGTTTATGTGTTATATGTATTCTATATATGTGTGGTAACAGAAGTCTCAATGGGACTGAGGATATTTCATTCAGACATCATGTTCACAGCTTCTCTCCCTAGCAGTTAAGCAAGCTCTACTGAGAATAGTACGAATGATAACATTGCCCTGTTCATAGCTCAGTCAAGTCTGAACAGGTTTTCCCAAGGATAGTCACAAACATTCTTCTAATCTCTTCCAAATTTTAGATACTACCCACAAATGATATGTCTGCTTAAGACTACTTTGGAGGATTTTTTAAAGACAGAAATAAGTTTATAATATCAAGGGTCAGGGATCCTGAGCAGTAGATCCTTTGACTGCCGGTTATAAAGATTAGTCTGTAAAACCAGTATTACTTTTCTAACAGACCATATAAAATAACGTATTTATTTAATTATTTATTAATTGTATCTTCATGCATAAATTGCTTGCTTTTCCTAATAATTTGGTGATCAACAGATGCAGGGTGGATCTACCAGGAAACAAGCTTATGGGCTGTCCTCTGGATGGTAATGGCATGTCATAGAGCTCATACCATATAAAGTCTAAGCTCTTTTCCACCCCAAAGCAGGCTGGTCTTGTCTTTTCGAAGGTGCCTTTTGAGAACAGTTGTCCATCAGACAGTGCCCAGATATTGTCTGTACAGCTGTAGGCAATATGAGCCATAGCCACTTTTGCCACACATTATACATATAGACCATTGGGACAGCTGCCCAGCTCTTGCTCTTGCCAGGCTCAGATTGCAGCATAGGCTGTTAGGATCTGCCAGAGCCCTCCCCCAGGATGTGCAAAGATGATGTGCTCAGGAGACCTTATCTGACAGGCATCTAGACCCCCTTCACAATCCCGTGCCTGGGTTTCTTTAGACACTAGAAGCACTCGTAGGATCAGTGATAGAGGTAGGCATAAAAAAGGCAAATGTTTGTGATATTGATGGTCAAATACTACATCAAAAAAAAAAAAAACAGTTATTCTAGTTTTTTTTCAAATCAGTGTACAGTACAATACATTGAGTGTAGCTTTGTCTGTTGGTAACTACATGAACCCATGTACTTTAAAACTAAGGAGAAAAGGAGATATAACTCTTAAAGTTATCTTTTAAAAATAAAATAATGTGTGATGGTAACGCAGAGACTCTCTTGTGTTGTACTTCACACAACCTTAGCTGGATGGCTGTGATATGAAAGATCAAAAATTTCTTACCCCTCTACAATGAAATTTTAAAATATAAAAACTTCAGCAATTCATTTTATTGTTAACAACAGGTATTACCCATCCTTTGTCATTATCTTTGACATAGAATCTGTCAGTCTAGATGAGACCTTGTGATTGTTTATTATTTGCTGCCTCTAGACCCAGCCTTCAAGAAACTCTGGACACAATAACTTAAATTAATTAAGCCCAGATGAAGCTTTGTCTTGACTGACCAATTTAAATGAGAAGAAGATAAGTTAGCTCATCAAAAAGTGAAAAACATCAGGAATATTCTGCTATGTAGTTATTGTGTGAGAAATTACATTTTTGCTACAAATATAAAAGGTAGATTTTTCTCTGAGCACATGCTATTTACACTAGCCTAATTACGGAGTTTGAGGGTTTTCACATTTCTCATCATTTTTTTTAAAACTATTAATTTTAACAAAACCTGTTTAAGAAATCCCTCAGATGTTTGGAGAACTTCTGTATAAATTTTAAGTTACTGACTACGGTAGCTTCAGGGTTGTTTTTTTTTATTTCATTTTCAAACGTTGTTGGATTTTCTAAGGACACATCTAAATGTTGATCATACTGACTGAAGTTTTCTTTTGCCTTTCCAAGTCCTTTGGGTTTTGAAACAAACAAGAAAACAAACACAAACACATACACACAAATAAAAATAATTAAAAATATATTTAAAAAAAAAATGGGAAATATCACTTGATTTTTTATATTACATAGTAGGGTCAGAAGTACAATTATTTATGGAGACTGCAATAGCACTTCTGGGGTAGGTGATATGTTATTACCACAGGCCAATTTCTTGTGGGTCAGAACCTCATTATTTATTCATAATATTAAAAATGAGAAGGGGAATTAAAAATTATGTCTCTTGCATTTGCTTGGAGATACGCGAGATAACTGATGACATGAAAAACAACAGTTACTGCCATAAGCATATCAGCTATATAACACGTATTTCCTGTGCTGTGAATCTGTTTGGTATAAAGCAAATATTCAGAGTGGAAGATCAGTGGGGCAAGACAGAATGAAATTGCAAGAAGCATGGCAGCTTGGATTCACTTGAAAAAGGAACTTGGAGTTCCCCCGTCACTGCCTCCATTCATCTTAACTTAAGAGAAAATTGTGTTGGTGTTGGAACTGGAACATGGTCAAAATACTGGATCCAGAATTATCATGAAAGCTAGATCCCTGTGTTGGCAAATCTGTGGCTTGAGGAGGCAGAGGGAATTATTTCAGAACAAGTTTAACAGCCTCTAAATTATTGTGTTTTGTCTAAAATGTACATTTGTACATTTCCTCGCAGACTTGGAGGCAGAGACATATGCACTCACTGATTTTCCCACAAAATCATCCCAGACACCTTCCACCTTGCCAGCAGCATTATTATAATGATCAGGGAGACTGGACATGTGAAGTGGCACAAGCTTTAAATTCTGCTAGTTGGGTCATATATGGAGGCATTAAGATTTCCAGAAATTGGCACTGTAATTTGTAGTCCTTCTTTTTCAGGCTCCTTGCTCTTGGAAACTTTTTGTGTTGCTTGGGTTTTCTGGTGTAAGAGTGAGCAGGTCTCATTGCCCATGGAAAATGTGAAGATGTAGAACATAAGGCAAGATTTTCTTCATTCTCAGAGAATTAATCTTCAGTGGATTCTGCTTTTGGATTCTTAAAGTAACTCTTGGAAAACTCAGTCCGGAACTTGTACAAATTCCCACTTCCCACTTTTACGTTTTTTTTCAGAAGGCAGATTTACATTGGTGGAAATACTGGCATGTAAGATGATTAAATCCTTTCAGTCTTCCATAGCTGGGATTAGTACTACAAAATACTTGGTAACAGTGGAAAAGAAGGCACTTAATGTTATGAAATACATCACTCTGTGTGGGGTTGTCAATATTAATTATAATTAATTGTTATAAAAGGTCATAGTTTAACTCCAGCTTTAAAAGAAAACAAATTTCACAATTTTCTTTTTAATTCTTAGCCAAAAGACCTGAAAGTGCTATTCTAATGCTTCTTAATCCTTTCCAATTGAGTCTTTACCAACTTGAAATGAAATATTATTGATTGAAATGCATTATAGGACAATTAGTATGTTCAGCTGCTCTGCAAACTGACTTTGAAGATATTAACTTATGACATACGACACCTTCTCTCATTCAAGGTTTAGCCAAGTACCTGCTTATCTACATGAAGTGTCTAACGCATTGTCTGGTACCCAGCATACCTTCAGATGGAGGATGTTAGAGTCTTCTTGGCAAACAGCTGAGCAAACTAAATATAGATATTATTAAATGAGTGTTGATTGGAAGCAACATATGTTGTAAAAACTTGGCAAGCATTTCATCTTTTTCATTTCTGTTTGCAAGCCATTCCCTAGCTACAGTAACCGTAGTTTTTTGTCCAGGTTTAAATATTAAAAGATAAGAAGGAGGATGGTGGCAGGTGGAATTCGCCTGTCATTGTAGAAATGCTATTTAAGCTCTCTTTGTAAATGGAGTTACAGGATATACAGGATAGTTTTAGGATAAATAGGTCACTGGCATTTAATGGCATTTCTATTCTTTGAGATCTTGATTATTATTACTTATAATGATAAATCATTTTTGGCAGTCATCCACATTGGTTCTATGTTTGTTCAAAAGCAATGAGTTAAGTGAAGTTTAGCTACTGGTTCAAAAAAGTTTACAATGTACGTTCATTTTTCTCAGCTCACAAGTATAACAGCTATATTAATATGTAAGAATCTACAGACGTTCAGTAAAACAAGCAACAGACCCATTTGTAATGATGGGCCAAACCTTCCTACTGTCTATATTTAAAATAAATAAATAAAAAATAAAAAATCTGCAATTTATACGTTCAGGCATTATAATAGTAAAACATAAATGAAGAGTTAAAATTTAGTTATCCCATGGTGTATCCTTCCCCTTTCCTACAGTATTAATTTAGCTCTTTGTCTTCTCAACTTCTTGGAGTTTTGCTTCAAATATTTCTCAAGTATTTCTGTACAAAGATAGATGCTACTTAACTGGGGCCAAGATGCTAAAGAACAATGACCTCTGACATGCTGTATGGGTGATTATTCACAGTTAAATGCTCATCGCATCAGTTTTGATATAAGACCTTGCTAAATATTAATTTAAATGAATTTTCTGTTGAGTTTTTATCTAGTTTAAGTAACAAGGGGACCTCATTCTTTATGTGTTTAAATTAGGTGATATACATTTATCTACGCAAATAAATTTCATTGCCAATGGATGTTTTGTGAAAAACTATAAGCAAGTATTAAAAGGAACATTGGAATCCTAAAGAGACTGTGGCAATCTTAATTAGTTTTGTAGACTGAATCTAATTATTCTTTATTGGAAGCCATGTTGTGTAATTACATTGCTTGCTATTGGTTCAGAAACTACTTCACTACTGCAAAAGAGAAAACATTTTTATGAGGTTATCAAGATATTCTTTATGAAACTGGAAAACCATTTGAATGAACGTCATGTCTGCCATTTTAACAAAACAAAAAAGGGGGGGGGGGGGGGGGGGGGGGGGTGGGGGAGGACACAACGACCTATGCCCTATATTTCATGCAGACAAACATAGTACAGCAGCAGCAATAACACTTTCCAGCAGGTCATCTTCTCATTTTTTCAGCACTTGAGACCTACCGCAGTTTTAATCCGAAGTGATTCCTCATTTAGGAGATGGCATGATAGCCAGCACTGGAGACTGCAGCACAGATCTCCAAAGCTAACAGTACAGGTCACTGCTCCTTGGAGTAACACACAGAGGAAAGGAAAAGGTGAAGATTAGTGTCAATTCTTGTCATCTGCTGAGTAGCAAAGCCAGTGGTTTACACAAATGCTTGCAATTCTGATGATGAAAGTATGATTGCATGTAATTTAACAGAGACCTGATCAGTCTTCTTGTCCCTGGGTAGTGAGAATTCAATCTTTTGCTATTCAAATACTAATTAAAAAAAAAAAAAAAAAGTATTCTACTGATTCTAGTGATAATAATTTCACTATATCTCTTTTCTTTATAGGGATGAATGTCTTAACATTTAATTACTGTTAACAAGACCTTTATGGGAAGAATAGAAAATTTCATGTACTGTAATAGCATTAGCATATTAAATGTAATTGCCAGGTGGCCCTCCTAGGATTACTCTTCCTGATTGAAGCATATTCAGCTTTTTCTTTATTGTCATTTAAATTTCACTAAATATAGAAAATCATTCCTTTTACTCCTATCTGTGGCAGAGTTGCAGTTGAAGTTGTGCAAGTAGGTAATTCATTTTATTTGCTCAATAGAAATTTGATCTGATTGCATTCTGATTTGGAATGGTCTGAAAGACAAGATTGCTTTGTCAAAGTCAAAATAGCCATAGAAATAGTTACTATTATGTAGAAGTAAATAAGTTAGAAACTGTTCCTGTTTTATTTCCTTTCAAGATTTTCACATGTATAGAAGTTTGCACATAAAAAGCTGGAGTTTAATATTGCTTTATTTTTCTAATACTCTACTTGTGCTTTGGAAGTGCAACCCTGATTAATATAAGGAGACAACATTTTTAAAAGTAATTTTGAAGACAATGTGACCAAAATCAGTATTCTACAGCATCAAGGCTCCTTTTACTAAGTGAATATATTTTAGCCTTCCAGAAGTAACATAGTAGTGAATTTCACTACTTCTCTGGTTAAAATAATAAAAATAGGATGGAAAACTTTACTTTAAAATGGTATGTAATATTCCCCACACTGCAGAGCTGTAAAGAAGCTTCTGACACTTGGAAGAAGTGAACAAAATAGCGATGATACCAAGCTTTATCACAAGCGGTTACCTTTTAGTTGCTCTTTTGCTAATTAGGATTAACATTTAACCATTATTTCACATTGTTTCAATTAGCAGTTCTACCAAAGTTAGAACAAAAAGTAGGTGATGTTGCTATGTATAGCTGCTTTGCTATTATTTTTCCCAGTCTCATTTGCTTTGTCAAAGATAATACATAGGTTCCCTTGGCCCTGTGATACATACATAAGCAACTCACATTTTCAGGTGGCACAGCATAAGCTAGTTTAGAACAATGAGATATACACATCTTTCTTATATCTGATTTGGTTTGCACAGTTCATGATGATCCTTAAGGAAGCAATGAATGCTTTACTTTCAGGAGATGCCAGCTTTAGAGCACAAGGTCATGTTTATATCAGGGAAGCACTCATATGAGACAGAGATAATGTACCAGCCTGTAAAAGCATTGCATGCATAGACAAAAGGTCTTGTCTTCAGTATCACAAAAAGAAAACCAAAGACAGTAAAATAAATAGTATGACTTGATAATAATAAAACTTCCTTTTTTTTTCCCTCACTCTTAAAGATTTGTTATTTAAGCTCATTTTAGTTTGTAGTTTTTTTTAAAGAAGGCTTTTCTTTCAGCAGTTCTCTGTAACCATTTGTATCTTTGCAATGTAGAGAAGAAACATTACTTTTCATCCAAATATATGCATTTGATTGTGCTGGGTCGGGACCAACTCATCATTTTTTCCTCTGTTTCTTATTTTAAGATTTTCCAGATGTGTCAATTTGAATAAACATGGCAAAGACTTTGATGGATGAAACAAGTTGTCTTAATTATATCATGTGTCCTATTCCATTATAATATGGTTGAAGACAAAGACAAAGATTGCCATGAATATTTGCCATCTTCTTTATGAGAAGATGGAGATTATTATTATCATGTACTTTTACATAACATGCCACCAAGACATCACAGAGTTGTCTCCCTTTGTACACCCTGGTGGCTGCAGATCAGCCAGAGACACATGACTACTAGCTGAACCTTTCGTGTCACGCTAAGGTTGTCACCTCAACCTTTGCAAGGATGTCACAGTGTCATGTCACAATGTCATCATTACCATTCTTGGTTAAAGGGGACAAAAAAAAGCTGTCACGTGATACTACCAATTTGGATTCACTTCTCTCTTTTTACCTAAGCTAAGGACACCAGTCATAAAAGTGATATGATCCAGTGGACTATACTCTGGTAGATTTTATCTTGGAAATATCCAAAGCCTTTTGAAGGCTAGCTTTGCCTTTTTCTGCATAGTAAGTTAGGAAAGTTCAGCAAGGTGCATTAGTCTACAGACAACACACACACACAACTGCCCTTACCATGGCAGCAAAGAAAGTCCCTAATTTATGGATAAGCCTAATTTATGGATAAGCCCTGGCCTGCTTGGCAGAACAGTTAAATATGTCCCACATCTTTCATTGTATCAAGAAAAGAGGAATTTTCCTATGGAGATCATTCTGAGAACATTCTCATCTTTGAGCTCCTAAAGCGGCCATTACTAAGAAATTTTCTTAGGAGAAAATATAAATAACCAGTGGTGGCTTAAGGGACCTGAAAACCACTATATTTTACAGCATAATATAGTGTTCCCCTGAATGAGGACATGAAACGGAAGCAGGTGTAGGACCATTCAGTATCTTATATTGCAAAGAGGTAGAGATGGTCAGCAAGGACAGACTCTGTTTTGACTGTGAGCTATGGATTAGGAGCAAAAATCACCTCCAAAAAAAAGCTCAATGCAGTTATTACCGGCTCATAGGAACCTTATTTGTAACTATTTCATAGATCGGAGGTGAAGAGGTGTTACACCAGCAGAGACTTATGACAACAAAGTCAGTTCTATTTTTCTAAAGTATTTTTCTAAATAATCTCAGAGGCAGAATTAATACTGTGCTAATGAAATTTATAGATGTCATAGCCTGGGAGAAAGGCTGAAAAATAATTAGAGGGTACAGAAAGACTGAAAACAAGGGCAAAAAAAATCCTTTTCTATAAATTCAAAAGGAAAATGAACAGTCATGTACCCAAAGGAAATAGAGAAGTCCAGTTCCCAAGTAATATGTTGAAATTAGTATTATTTAATGAACAATAGAAATATAGAAACCTACATTAAAAAAAAAAAACGTATGAATGAATTTACTAGCCTTGTTATACAGAATGGATAACATGAAAAGCTAAATTTCAAGCAAAAAGATGAGATAATTCAGAATTGTCTAAAGAACACAAAAAATAGATGGAAAAATATAATTTAGAGAAGAAACATTTGCTCCAAGTTTTAACTAAACCTTCATTTCTAGCTTTGTACCAGCCTTCCTAACCTGATCAGGAAATAATTTCCTCTCTTGAAGGAGAGGAAGAGGGATGGAAGTGATTTTCACTGAAAAGAAAAATCTAGAATTTCAAGCATATGAACCAGATGACCAAAGTTTTTATTGGTTTTGGTGTTAGTATTTTTTATTGTTTTTATTGTTTTTTTCATTGTCTTTGGTCTCAGTAGTTTTCATACAAAAATATGTTTTCATAAAATACCCTAAATATGTTCAGTAAGTTATTATTTGGCAATAATAGAAAACATCTATCAATATATTTACACTTTACAGGAAAGTTTGTTTGCTTGTTTGTTTATTTTATTTTACAGATACTGTAAAAACTATCCACAAAGTTCAAAGCAGGAAAGATTCATTTCAACATCCCAGAATTCTTTGCTATTTTTTCCCCAACAAATTGAGTTGTAAGTCATTTTCAGGTGGTTTCTCTGATAAGCTTAGGCAAGTGTAATTTCATGCAGTGCAATTCAGACTTACATTCTTGCTGTGAAAGAGAGCTCATCAGTCTGTTTTCCGGACAGAAAGTCAAGACCCTTCAGAATCACATAGTGTCTGTTATATTTTCTTTGCAGTGCTACATAACTTTCCTGGGAATGGAATGTACCTCGTGCTTCTTTCCATTTATGGCCAAAACCATATAATTTTTTTAAAGTTTGTGTAAGTACTTAGATAATTACGTACTTAGGAATAGCACCACTTTAATATCACATAGAGTTAAATTCTCTGTTTAGCCGAAGAACAGAAGCAGCAGTGAAAGTCTTTATCCTGTTTCTGGAGAATGGTATGGGTAACAGGCTGATTCAACATCCACAATGTGGCTTTTCTGTTTAGCTTGCCAGCAAGAATGCCATTTAATGGCATGGTAGTGGTGGTGTGGTGGATAGAGCTTGCTGACTTGTCTTCTTGTTTCATGCTGGCCACCAAAGAGCTGTCAGATGGTATGAACAGAAACCAGGATCCTGCAGTGAGCTCTGCCTGGAGAAAATACTTTGCAAGATTGAGGCCATAATCAATAGCCATTGTCAATCTGATGTCGGATTGGAGAATGAAAATGAAACAGTCTTTAATTTCTTGTCCCAGTCCAAGACATCAAGTCTACTTTTGGGAAGATAAGGTTTCTTGTAAATCATACAATATTCAGGAAAAAAAAAAAAAAAAAGAAAAAAAAAAAAAAAAAAACACCTTTGATCACTTGATTATTCTTTTAAATGGTTAATGCTTGTGGAATTTTAGGAATCTGATACTCCTTTATTGCTGTTGACCAAGAAGTATAGGTCATTTGTAACTCTTAAAAAGGGTAAAGAGATAAGTGTTTCCACATTATTTTCACATTGCTGCCTTATTTTTGATTGTTTTAATAATCCTTATTTTGCTGAATTTCTATACTTTTAGAAAAAGAGACATAATATTGTAGAATTTCAAGATAGAAGAACAGAATAAGAAATGGTGGCAGAGGATCTTCATTTTATGTTTTGATATTATTTTGATTACCATATGACATATACAGTAGACTTTTGTAAAGTGACTATTTGAAGTTTCATTGCCTTTCAGCCAAAAGCCTCACAAAAATGCCAAAATTTTGAGAAAAAAAAAAAAAATGTTTCTATGGATCAATCATCCTGATTGTTTTCTCAAATTACTAATTACATCACAGTATGTTTTCATTGAGTTACCATAGCTCCTTCCAGTACTGAATTATGAAATGGAATTTCAGTTTATAAAAACTATATAACTAAACTAAATAGAATTACTTGTTCAAAATGTAAATTCTTTGACTTTAATAAAGTGTTTTAGTTGCATGAGACATTGGCAGGAAAGATGAAATCCTACAAAGAGTAGGAATAAAAATGTAAGAAAAGTGAAAAGATGAGGCAAATACAGAGAAGAGATGTTTGGTAGGAAAAATTGTGGCACCAACAGATGAATTCAAAATATGAAAAGCTGCTAATTGTAAACATTTTGTTATTACAGTTTAATTTCTTCATGCTCAGGAAAACATTTTTATACAATTGGACAAGCTGTTTGAAAATAATTCTAAAAATTCTCATAGTTCAAGGTGAGTTCTATGCATGTTTAATTGTCCCCTAGCCCATTTCCTAGTGCTTAATGGGCCTACTGCTACCTTAAAATATAATGAATACTAACTTCCTTATCCCCAGCCCCAAAACCTCCTTATATATGTTCACACGTATGATGTGTGAAAACAAAGCCTGATCATAGCAAGGAAAGATCTGTCAAATGAGCATTCAGAAGTTTCTGTTCTGCTTGCTGCTGAACTTTAAGAGGGCTTTTCACAAGACATCCTCTTTGCTTTGGGGACTGGGATGGGCAAGATAAAATGGTAGAATTCTTTTATTTGGACAAAGATAGATGAAAGAGGTTCTAGATATAAACAGCTAAAAGTGTAATTCTGCAAGCACTGCAGCCAAAGTACTCACCACTACTACACAACAGTGTTTCACCCTGGAGAAAAGAAGTCTCAGGGGAGACCTCATCACTGTGTTCCAGTATTTAAAGAGTGGTTACAAAGAAGATTAAAACTTCCTTTTTACAAGGAGCATCATGGAAAAGAATAAGTGTAGTGCGCACAAGTTACACTGGGAAAGATTCTGATTGTATATAAGAGGAAAATATTTAACTGTGAGAACAATCAATCACTGGAATTACTTCCCCCAGGATGTGGTGGATTCTCTAGTACTTGAGACTTTTAAGGTTCAGATAGACAAGGTATTAGACAATCTTTGTCTAGGCTTTGCTTTTACTAGGAAAGGTTGGACCCAGTGCTCTCTGTGGTCCTTTTCAACCTGGGCTTTTCTATGATTCTATGATTCACTTCTCTGCAAGCTATATTTTGAGTTCTTGTTCTTATCTCATACCACTGTCATTCATCGCACACCTCCTATACATGCTGTCATTCCTTTTGCTGCTTTACTTCTCACCTTTTCTCAGGGAATTTACATGACATTCCTGCCAACATGAACTTTTATATCACTCTAAAAAACATTTTTTCTTTGTGCATTATAGTAGCGTGCATTATATTACAGTTCATAGCACTCTAAAAATAAAAGATTTTAAGGCAGTTGACTGTTAAGGTTACATTTGCCTATTGCACTGGGCACTGTATTATAGCATAAAGCAGAAGATAAGTATTTAGACTGAAGTGATCCTCCTGTTCCTCTAACTTTATGCAATACTTCTATAAAATGTCTTCTTGGTTGTCTAGAGGAGTATCTATGTATTGTTCTTTGTTGTGATTTTCTTTTCTTTTTAAGTAGTAGTACTACTTGAAAAAAATGTTACAGTATTACTCTTTTTCAGTGGATAAAAAATACTTACTGGAAAACACTTTTTTCTCTAGCTTATTTAAATCTTTATTTTATAATAAGAGCCTGATGACAACCTCATATTTAGATTCCTAAGTTTAATCACCTAGTTTTCAGAAGAGCTGAGCAGACAGTCTGTATCATGTAACTTAATAGAATTTGTTAGATGTTTGGTAGCTTTGAAATTACCTAAAGACTCGGCTTTGTTACGGGTTCTTAGTTTTTTTCAAAACCTTGGCCCACACACCTAGCTGATTTTTTCACATAAATTAAGAGCTGTAATTTTATGGATAGCTTGTAATTTATCATCTTTTTCTCTTAACTCCCACCTTGTGCACATCATTTGCAGATGAAAAAAAGCACAAAACTTGGCATCAAGTGTAAAGAAAATCAAATGTAAATTAAATAACACTGGAGGGAAACAGTTATCATGCCAGCGAATTCAAAGAGATTGGGCCTGTTAAAAGAGATTTACTAAATATATGCAGTAGCACTTTCCAAGACAAAGCTCAAAATGCAAATCCTTTTTCTCATCTTTAAAATATAAGTGTATTTCTCTTGAACAAAGAGATGTGCCTTTTTATCTTCTTTATGAGGTTTCATATGTATTGTCTAAGTAAAGAATAATTGTACCATGTGGTTTCAAAGTTCCTTTTGCTCTCCTGCACAAGATGTCTTCACTTCCAAAATATAATTCAAATAAATCATGGTATCAATGAAAATTAATAATCAACAACAAAAAAAAAAAAAGGCAGGGGTGCAGAGGTGATTGCTGAGTTTAGAATGTAATATGAAAATAGGCATCTTCCCAACCTTAATAAACAATTGGACTACTTTGTCCAATGCCGAGGATCTATGCCCCTTTGACTCAGGAGGAGCTACTACTGCAATAATTATTTACCTTCATAGCTCTTTTTATTTCTGTAGGCCTGTTTAATACCTTAGTTAAATTTCCAAATGAAGGTGGCAGTCAGACATTTGAGGCCAAGTGTTGTCTTCCTAGCACACTCATACGGGTCAAGATTTCAATTGTAGAAGCTATTTGTTGCTTCTGGTGTTTTTCACCTTCTGTGTGTTCAGGGACTTGTTGCATCTGTTGCACACAAATGCAGTCCATAGCATTATGGTTAACTTCCAAAATTTGAGTCCTCTTTTGTTCTGTTTTTGATCCACATAGGATGCTTAGGAGATGTGACTGTTAGTATGTATACTATAGCTGTTAGTTTAATGGTTTGTAAGGTAATGCCACTTAGGAATCTAATACTTCTAACCTATAAAGGGGTTGGGTAGGTCAACTCTTTGGCACTTTTCCACACTTAATTCTTCTGTTAGGATTTATTAATTGTTTTTGCAACTACTTCTACATTAATTATCTTTGAATCAAGAAATATTACTGGATTTCAAAGGTATCTGGGCTTTCAGTCATATCTCTTTTAACTTTCAGACCCAGTAAGGATTTCAGTTGCATTCCCATTCTCTGCATTAACTTTCTGTGCTCAACCTCAACCTGTAGACAATAGTTTGTACCAATCATAGTAAAAGGACTCACTCAAAACATTGCTCCATTACAAAAAGAAGCAGACTTTCTGATGACTCTACTACAGGGAGACCTCAATCAGGGTGTATTGCTCTAAACACAACTGATTCAATCCCACAATTGATCTCCCTGAGCTCAAATAAAATATAGACGTATTAAGAGCTAGCCTCACTTTTCACTTCAGGTGTAAAAAGACCATATTTTTAATCTTCTTTTTTGAGTCCAGCTGTCAAATTCAGTTCAAAAACATAGATCAAATTGGACAATGGCAGCTGTGTACAAAGACATCCGTGGACTTGCAGCTTTTTAAAATCTGGCTTTGTCATGGGTTAGCTTGTTTATACATTACTGCCTTTTCTTCCTTTCAAGGGAAACATCTCAGTGAATAGCTTCCAGACATTGTAACTACAAGTATGCTTGCAGGGGAGCTCTAGTGCTTGTAAGGGAACCCAGAGATAAGTAAGACCTGTGAAGGCAGCAATACATTTTTTTATTGAATCTCATCTTGAGGCCACACACAGAAAGGCACTGCAGGAAGTAAAACATTTCAGTCACTGGAAATTAAGCCCTTTCTTGATATTTCCTGAAAAAGAACAGAATTAAACAGTATCGTCTTCAGTAAGCAGTTCAGTTTTGTGTGCAAAATTAAGATAATGAAGATATTGAATTTTAATTTAGTGTTTTTGTGACAAAAGCTCAATACCATGAAAGTGCTTACATGAAAAATAAAAGCATATATCAAAGACATAATATATACTATCATATATGATAATTCAAAAAATCTTGTAGTCAAGTTTCTGCCGTTCATCTTTTAACAATATTTTAGTAGCTGAAGTTTTATAGCAGAACAATTATTTCATATTTAGAAAAGCTGGTTTGACATGAAATCTCATTAGGAGAATAAATCTTTTCTATAAAATTAAAATTGAATGTCATGTAAGGTGCATAGTTTTTTCTATAACTGTTATCTTCATTTATTTTTCATGGAGTTAATATTTACATCACAATGGGAAAATAGATTCTGACACCTATGAGTGGTAGAAGAAACACACTTAGAGCAGTCAATAATGAAGATTAATAAGGATTTGCAGTAACAGATTTTACACAAATGGCTTTTCCATAAGTTTGTTGCTTCTTACTGAATAATGGTCATTAACTGCAAGACATGGCTGGCTTCATGAAGACTTCTAGGAAGACTTCATTCATTCTTGTGACTTTATTAATAAGAAATAGTGAACGTGAATTAACCAACCAATTTAGGTAAGACCATCTGTTGTCTAATAAGATAAGACTAATTTGAATAATGGTTTTGTATAAAGTATTTTATGGGATGAAGGACATGCAGATATTAGTTTTGTCTCATTAGCTTCCAGAAAAAAAAAAAAAGAAAAAAAAAGGAAAAAAAAAGTGGTTAATTCGCCAGTATGGAATGTGAAATATGTTTTCTTTAACTGTTAGCTCATCCTGTGAGATAGTTCATCCCCCGTCTCTATCCTCCCTACCACACAACAATAAGACATCAAAAAACAAATAAGAGAATGAGATATAAAACATTTCTTAAAATACTCTTGTGGTTACTCATCACCAGTAATAAATACAGCTCATTCTGGGGACTATCGTGATTCTCCTTGATGGTACTGGATGCCCTAACCGTTGTGATGATGAAATGGCAAGCACTATCTTATCAAGATTATTTCAGCGTTACTTGGTTTTGCTTTATTTCGTTGCCATCTCTGAGCTAATACAAGAAGATAGTGTAAGATAAGTAATGAGAATGCTGGAAAATTTTCATTTCATGTTTGGCAATAAGAAAATGAACAAAGCACATGTAATATTAACAAGTCAGCTCAAACTCTCCCAACAGCTGAGTTGTTTTGTTGTTGTTGTTGTTTTATATGGCTGTTAAATAATACTTTAAGTTTTACTACTCACCATGATGTTTTTAATTGAAAATCATGGGACTGAGTCACAGAAGCATTGTCCAGTTAAGCAACATTTTTTTTTTTTTTTTGAGGGGGTGGGGGCGGGTCATACAAAACCAGGAGCTAATACTTATGCATATAGATTAAGACAGAAATAAGTGCAGATCATCTGTGTGACTTTTCTAAAAATATATTTAGAAAGAAGATTGTTGTGCATTTTACATCAGATTCTCATGGAACAGTTCCCTTCCATTTTCTTATATCTGAATGTTCTACAATACAGGAAAGGAAAACAAATGGTTAACAAGGAATACAGTACTACTAATTGTATTAAAAAAAAAAAAAATTGCTGGATGAGACGTAGCCTTTCAAAATTTGTTCATATGCCCTCAGGATTCTGTCATTTGGAGTATTCAATAAAACCTGTCTAGTTGAGACCCTATTTGCTTGCTTTTGCAAGTTTAAATTTGGAAAATGAAATGAAAAATGTGTATTAGGAAACTCCACAAAATGAAACAGATTGCAGTTTTATGGTTAATATGACTTTGGCTTCTGTGTGGTGCTGTGAGTGTTAGATATCTACAGAGCAGTGCACCCTGGAGAGTTAATGGCTACCACTATCTAAAAGACTTTAGTATCACCAGGATCTTGAGCCTTTTCATAAGTTCTGTTTCTTTATTTGTTCATACAGGTATTTATACACTTCCAAACTGCCTGAAATAGTAGCACATTATATTGCAAGCTAAACCTATTAAGAAAAAAGCTCATGAAGGGAGCCTAAATATACAAGATACTAAAGTTCTTTTTGTCCCTTTTCTTCATTATGAATATTATGATGTGAAAAATTATATCAACACAATTTATCCTTCCATGTATCCATACATACAGGAACACAAAATGGCATATTCAAGCTGTTCAGATTTTCCTTTCTCTCTACTCTATTGGTGTAAGCTTTCAACCCTACTGAGCACTAGCTGAACTTCAGGGACTGGTGCTGACTCTTAAAAATAAGGGATGTTTCAGGTAAACAGCTGGCTATCCTATTTCCTAGTCAAAGGTGGAAAACAACACAGTGTCTTACTGAGAGCAGCCTGGCCAGGTCTGGCACCAGAATCTAAGCAGGCTGCAGTGTGCAGTGGGGGTCTCTCTTTGGAGACACACAGAGCTCACCTTACCTCCAAGGTAAGGGTACACTGATCTCCAAAGGCCAGGGTGTTTCTAAGGCTCCATTAAAGAAAATAATTTGAAACTGATTCTTTTAATAAAAAGATTCAGTTATTTTATTCACTTTTTCAGAGAGGGAAGATAATGAGTTCTCTGTTCAACTTAATGAAGTATCACCAGAAAAGAGATTACATAATGTGACATCTTTAGACAGGATTGAAAAAACATGTTTTATATTTCCAGAATAGTAAAGATTCATTGTGTCTTCTTATTTCTTAACAAACCCTCAAGTGAAAATACTGTTTCTCCATAAATCCAAATCTTTCAGTCTGGACAGAAAGCTTCTTTATGTTTACATTCATATGATTTTAAAGCTCTAAAAGAATATCCTCAAAATTTTTTGAAGCAATTCATTTTTCAGCCAATCTGTATAGAAAGATATAAGGAGACAAGGCTTTTCTATTTTCTGGAGCACAAAGTCTCAGCCAGCAAATACCATTCAGGTAAAATGAAAACATGTTGCAAGTGTTGATCACCAACTTGCATAAGGTTCTTCTCACACACACTCACAGAAAGATACACATCCACAATAGGCCTAAAAACACAAATAAATTCATAACATTTTAGTCATGTTTGCTTTGTTTGTATCTTCGTGAGTTGTTTTTTTCTGACACATTTTTGGATTTATGACTAATATCAAAATACAGGTTTTATACCCAAGTAATATGCAAGGCATAAAGTAAAGGAAGTAAAAAATGAAGTCTTTTCAGCAAAGGCTCAAATGAGTTGAACATATGATAGTTTTCACTATGTTGTGGAAGTTCTTTTTTTGGGCAAGGATTGTTACACCCATTACACTTCTTATAATTGAAGCTGATGTGTTGTATATGTGATTCTGCTGAATATGATTAATTCCAGAAAGAAGCCAATGCAGCCTATGGAGTGAATAAATAAATAAATAAATAAATAAAAAGAGAGAGCTTCTATTTTAAAGTTAAGGTTATAGTCAAGGTTAATTCAGGGTGTCAAGAAAATGTGACTGACAAGACTTAGTGACAATGTAAGGGCAAATTATCAGAAGATCAGTGGCCTAACTATTGATTCGCATCATGGGTTCTTGCTGAAATGGAGTCATTATTTAATTAGACTAGTACTTACCCTATAAATGGTTCTCAGAATAGATTGCAGTTGATTTTGATGTCCACAGCTCCATTTTCACTTTTCTTTTCTGTTCATAATGTGAGTAGGAAATTTTCAATGTGAATTTAAGTAGGAAATTTTCAAAAAAGCTTTCATTTATTGTACTTTATATGCGTCCATTTTCCCACAAAAAGCAAGCAAGCAAATATATTTTCATTCTTCCATTCAGAAAATTCAAAACTCAAATCAGTTTTGTCTTGTGGACTAAGACTCACATTTTGTCAAATGACACAGATTTTGAAGGGTTGTCAATGAAAAAAAAATTTAACTGATTGTCATTATATTGTTATTGTCTAAAAAATAATACATAAAATGTGCAGAATGCACATCTTAAATGCAGGATTATGTTTGTCATTTCAAAATATGGAAGCATCTAATTCTTTGTTTGTGTAATATATAGTACAGTGCAAACCTATTCATCCTCAGGATATGAATTTTTAAATAAGTAATAATTATATTGTGGGAAAAACTCAGTGGAACTGAATTTGAGTAAAAGCTGATGAAAGATTTAGGTTAACACTAATAAAGAGAGTAAAATAGACCTTTTGTTTTGGATCACAATAATAAGTAAAATCAATCTGAAGACTTTAATCTGGAGCTCATTGTATCTCACCATATTTATGAAAGTTTCTTCTCCACTACATCATTTTTCTCTTTTATAAACTGTTTTTGCAGTATTTTTTAAATTAAAAAAAATAAATAAAATAAAATAAAATAAAATAAAATAATAAATAAAATAACCCAAGTAGTTCACAGAATTTCAAAGACAATAAATTATTGCTTGAAACAAACACAGTCTTCTGCAAGACAAGGTACTAGATTCAAAGATAAAGTGTTATTTAGCCCAAGGTGTCAACCAAATTTTGGCATAGATACTTTTCTTTTCTCAACATTATTCTCATTTAAATACTTTTCCTGAGAGAGAGACATAAAAAGTCAGAGTGCTGGATGAGTAAGCAATGTAATAGCTTCCTGTAATAACCTTCTCTAGCTGTCACTTACTAACCAGGCATTCATAAAATAAACAAATAAAATGTAGTGCATAAGGTTTTTCCTTGTTAGCTCAGTGAGTAGGTGAGTAGGTATTATATGATAGTATTGTAAGATCATTATGATAAAAAGCAGAAGATTGAATAAATTTCTTTTCTCTCTTGTGTACCTATGTTTATAAGTAATAGTGTAACAATTTTCACATCTGTTTTCACTACTCTAGAGGGACTGTATATATCTAAATTGGAAAAATAATGCAAAAAGTGTTTTGTTAACACTTGTCCTCTGAATAAGGAAATCTAGTTATAGTGAAGTTATTTCTGATTCAGGTTGCATTTCAGTGCCCGTACTAATTGCAAATATATATACACTACATATATATTTTGACTGTATTTTGACTGCTTTCTGTGTTTCAAGATTCAAATCTTGTCTCTGTTTCTCTTTGTCAAGTTTTGTTTTCTTTTGTTTTCATTTTTTTGAATATTCCTAATCTGAAACAGTGCCAAGAGTTCTTTTTGTCCATAGCAAAAGCAATGTCATTGGTCTCAGTGTTTTGTCAGTGTGTTCATGCAGCCAGTCAGAATTGTGATGGGTAAAATGGGAAATAGGAATATGGATATTAAAGGTCTGATCAAACTATTTCCAGGAATCATTTTGTACAGGCAAATATTTCTGCATCATTGTTTTAAACTTTGTATTTAATATTATTATTTGTGAAGACTATCTCAGTTTTTCTGTGTGTAGTTGTAGCCAATGGAAAGAATTGCAGGAGCAACTCCAGTATTTTGTCAAACACTGAAGGGCAGGTTTGGGCCACTCAACATATCTTGATCTTGTTACTAAAAACTAAGGTACTGACCTTTCTATATTAAGAAAGGAATCAGCCACATTCACAGTTCCACTTTCTATTCTCTTTGAAAGCCTAGATGTTCTTCTACACTTGGAAAAATTGAACAAAGTCTGGCTGAAATGTGGTTTTGATGGAGAAAGATAGTCAACAACCCACAGTCTGAGACAGCAGAGAATACCAGAAAAGTGAAAGCATGTATATAATGTTTGGTGTTGACAGTAAAATGATTCCAATCTTCCATTTTTTTGTTTTATAATAATCTCCTGATTAACTAAAATCTGAGATACATATACCTATTTAAATCTACAGTTGCTTTAGCCCTATGTTTTTTACCTCCATTATCTCTAAAAGGGTCCCAAATAACTTCATTAAATATATATGTCAAACTGTAGGTTTATAAATTTAGGTGAGATTAACTCCATCTACGTCAAAACTGATGGTAGGGAACAGGCTATAAATGGTCCATTCATCACAGAACTAGGTCCACAGGGAATAAAGCACTCTGGGGCATTGCCCAGCAGAACCACTGCTCAGACCACCTCACTTACAAAAGGTTCATCAGATGCTGAACATTTTCAGGTTATTTTTGGACCAAGCCCCATAATGAGCACAGATCTTTTTGGAAAAAAGTTTATGGTGTTAGGGGAACAGAAAGATGGAAGACAGTAGGCAAAGGCAGGGAAGGCAAGGCAAGGCAAGGCAAGGCAAGGCAAGGCAAGGAAAGGAGGGAAATATTTCCCAAGGAGTAGTTGCAATGTAGCAAGAAGTTTAACGCTTCCTAGACTGAGTCTCAAAGAAAGCTTAGTCTTTCAACTGATAGTAGCAATTCCGTATCTTTAATCTTTACTCTGGAAGCTTTACTATTGTGGAAAACTTTAGATCTTTTTTCCTTTAACCTCTTTCTCTCTCAATTTCACATATTTAAGGTCCATGGAGATGATTGAACAGTGTCAAGCAAACAAAACTTTTGACAAATCTCAGTTGTTTGCTTTTTTGTTTGTTTGTGTTTTGTGTTTTTTTTGATTAGTTGTGAACTGTTCATGGTATAGTTCTGTGGGACTGTGGACTGAAGTGAAGGGTAGTGGTGGCAAAATTAGATGCAAAATATACAATGACAGTGAAAAACGGACTAGCTTTACACCACGATTTTTCTCTGTGAATTGGAAAATTGTCTTTTGGTGGGAGAAGAGCACACTGGATGCACCCTGTTTAAATTCAAAGGCCATCTATCAAATGGCATTTTACTGACATGGGGAATCAACAGGTGATCCCAGTTTTCTTCCTGGGGCAGAGATACTTCTGCTGCAGAATTCAGTTACTGTTAGCTTTAGTTGACTGTTGTGTTTAAAGTATTTTCTCTAGGGATTCTGAAAAGCAAGTAAGCATACATAAACTTACACTTTCTTTTGCTCTGGAAGCAATCCTTTAAATTCAGGGTGTCCAGGAGACCAAGAAAAGCTTTGAACTTTACTGTACTTGCCTATGTGAATAAGAACTTGAAACTTGGTAGGTATCAGTGCAGCATCTGTTCCATTCACTTGGCCACTATTTAAGAAAGAAAAGCAGGTATTGACTTCCCTCTAATTTTTGAAGAAATGTTTCAGCAGCCTTATGAGATATAGGTCTTTAAAAACAAATATTTTTCTATACTCTTTGCTACTTGGAGAGACAGTGTGAAATTGTACTTTTTTGCACTGTTGTAGTACCTGGGCTAAAGTTGTCATGTTCAGAATCTGTTCCAGTATCCACCTTTACATATAGATGGCACTACTGGGTTTGTGGCATTTCTCATACCCACTGGAAAACATGACCTCTCTGTGAAAGGTTTATAGCAATGCTAACGTTACAGTACTGAGGAAATCTCTCCTGACTAGTGAAATAACTTTGTGTTTTGGATATGAATGAGCCTTGCCTTAACTTTAAAAGCTTTGGAAAGAGGCTGTGGTAGTGTAGTTGACAGTTCATCCATAACGGAGATGGTAATGATGAGACATCTTTCAGTGGGCTTTATAAATGGATATCTGGCATCAAGAGCACCTTTATGGTTTGAGCATGTTTATCCTTGTGGTTCAGGAACCCAGACCACTAGGTAGATTATATTGTTGTATATAAATTGTGCTCCAGTATGTTTTATAAATCAGGTGGCTTAATCAGTTAAAGACAAATGGCAATGAAATAGCTTAAATACATATTTACTGCCAGGTACCCATTATACTGTGCTGTGTTTTACTTTTACTGGATTTTCTGACCTAGCTGGTTCTAAAATCAGTCATTTACCACTTAGAGACATGGGCCAAATTGTCATTTACTTCTATTCGTGGTGTCCTTTCAGGTTCAACATGAATGAGGCTTTGCCACCGGGCAAGGACTGATATCTCATTTAATGGGTTATAGAACATCTTTCATTTTGTTACAGGAGAAATTAGCATGATGAGGGAGAAACACAGAAATCACTGTCCTGGTCTAACTACAGGTGTATTCAGAACCAGTTCATTCCACAGCACAATTAAGTCTTTTATAATTTATTTTTGAAAGTCTGTGAAAGTCTGTTGGGAAGTGTGACACTGGTAGGGAGAAAGACAGCCACAGTTACAAGCCTTCCCCATACACAGTATCTCTGACGAGTGTAGCTGCAGTGGCTGTGTCAGCCCCATGGAGTGGAGAAGCTCAGTGGGATGGGTGGTGGTGTGGCTGTTGATCACCCGCACCAGAAGATCTGTGGAAGTGCCACTGATGCAGCTTTCACCTAAATAAATAAATAAATAAATAAAAGATGAGAACACACACACAAAGGGTGGTTTTATGCACAGGTGTCTTATCCTGACACACAGTCACAATGTAACCACAGTACCTGAAAGTATCAGTACCTGCAGTATCAGGTTGATGCTGCTAGTCCTTCATCTGCCCTCCAAATCCCTTTAATATAAAATTTTCAAGCTGAGGATTCATCAGGTATTAAAGTGGTAAGTACAGATGATGATGATGATCTATACTGAGAAGTACACATCTGGAACAGGGGCTTCAGCACATACTGCAGAGTACTTCCATCCCACTGAGGATGACATAGGATCAGTGTTTTTAGGGTCTATTGACAGATATAAATCATAACACATAAATGAGTGATTTCTGCAGATGACAAAGTAAGAAATGTAAATAAGACAATTACAGTCATTAGTAGTGATAATTGAAATTGTAATTTTTAAACAGATTATGAAAAAATATCTAAGCCAAATAAAATAATCTTAGGCTATATTTTTTCCACAGTTCAATGTCTACTATTCATTTTCACGTTTATAGATCTGCTGCTTTTTAGGTCCCAGGCAGTCCAACAGAGAATGCATTTTCTTGCTCAGTTTTAGATGAAGATAAAATATTTAAAGAACAGCTTCCCTACTGAGAATTTATGAGGAACAAAATATTAAAAGGAATGTTTTCATATGCTTGTAGACTCTACTTCTGTTTTGTACATCAACCTAAATTTCACGGTAGATTAAATCAAGATATAACAGTAAATTTCACATTTAGTCTGTCTCTACATAAAAGGAAAAAGCAAATCTGATTGTCAGATGTGTTTTTGTAGTGCAGGTTTTGATCTGCATTCTGCAAGTGTGAACAAATAACGGGTTTAAACTCAAAGAATTTTCCTTTATAGGGTGCTTATTTCAAATCAATGTTACAATGTCCTTACTTTCCATTAGAATATTTTCCAAAAATTATAGTGCCTGAGGTATAGTATAATAGAAACATTTTGCTAGTGCAATTCATCCCTCTGTTAAGTGTCAGGGCACAAGAAATTGCATAAAATTTACTATATATGTACTTGATTTAAATTTGTGTATGTTTATGTGGACGTGGGTGTGATAGAGGAAGAAAGTTGGATTTTATGTTTTAGAAAACAAAAGGAAGAAAGCTGGACTAATTTGTTTTAATAACATCAATTAAAATATTCAAAGGGAAGTTATATATTTGGCTTCAAATTATGTATTTATCAAATGCTGATACTTTGAACGGTGTTTTTCTTTAGTGCACAGCTTAAAGACAAAACACTGAGAAGAATCCCTGTTCTTGTTGTAGAGACATTAATTAACTTTTCTCCATTTAGCCTCTTTCCTACATTTTCCTTACAGTCATTTGGAAGTAGGACACAGAGACACTTATGAGAACACCTCTCCAGTTTTTGTTTGGTTGGTTGTTTTGTTGCTGTTGTTTTGTTTTTGTTTTTGTTTTTGTTTTCTATGGAGAATGCATTATCAAGAAGAGAGAAATCAAATCAAATCAAATCAAATCAAATTAAATTGAAATAAAATAAAATAAAATAAAATAAAATAAAATAAAATAAAATAAAATAAAATAAAATAAATAAAATAAAATAAAATAAAATAATAAAATAAAATAAAACAAAATAAAATAAAATATTAATTAAATAATTAAGCTTAACGATAGTGAAAGATGCAGATCTGCTTTCTACTATACAGTTCCAAAAAGCTGCTTTCTACTATACAGTTCCAAAAGCTGTAAGTGCTATACTCAGCAGAAATGTGGGCACACATCCCATAAACAGATCATTCCAGACCATAGCCATCATCCCAAGGTGCACTTGAGCATCTGTTAAATATTTTATATTTGGTATTTATATTTACAAGTAGCTTTTTGAAAATTTAACAAGAGGATTTGAAAGACCATAAAAGAGGAAATGTTAACATACAGCTATAAAGTGATCTCACATGATTTGGTCCCACATAATGCAGTGGGCATTTATGGATCCTATAAATAGATGGTGAGCTATTTATAAAGCATGTCTCTAATTCTGTGCTACTCTGAATATATTACCAAGACATTGTGTATCATAATGAGGAGCCAGCAATGCATCTGACCTTTCTGGAATGCCTTAAAAATTTGACACCATTCTGCATTTTAGAAGTCAGAAAATAGTTTATATTTCCTTTTCATCTCTGCACTTGTGTATGATCCACACAAAATTTGCTTTATTGTCCTTTCTATCATGCTCCATCTCGTGCTTCTTTCATATCATGAAATGGAACAGGAGCATGAGCAAAGTATTTTATTATATTGTGTCCTAGATGCCCCAGATAACCAACATCTTGTCTTCTTCCAGGATGGAAGATCTTCAGGAAAAAAAAAAAAAAAAAAAAAAAAAAGTCTTTAAAGTAGATTTAGCATCTGTAAGGCATTTTCATGTACTTACTTGCATGTGAAAATACCATTGTCAACAAATTCAGACTGTGATTACCTGACCATAAACTTCAAAGTCTCTGTTGCATCAGAATTCCATGTTTCTTAGAGCAGGAAGGAGCTGGAACATACTGGGGGCAATCTATCGTCATTCGTCACCTCAAATCATTGCATAATGTATCACTGACCAAGACTGCCAATATTATATCTTCATTTACTTCTTCTTCATCCAGACTAGTGTACTCTTGCTGATATCGCACAAGTAGGACATCCCACAGTCTTCTGTACAACTCTCAGCTTCATGCCCTTTTTAAGTCAGTAAAACAATTCACAGGTCACTGAACACCAGACAAGACTTTTCTGTGAGTACCTGTGAGTACTTATGAGTGATCAGAACAGTTTTTCTGCTTTCTTTCTCTGTTTGAGAGAACTGATTTGTGTCTCAGGTGCTTTTCTGTTTTGCATTCTGAATCACAGGGAGTTTGCAAAACTTTTTTCTCAGGTATTTATTTTGCATATCAAGTTTCTTGGGTTTTGAACTGACTTGGCCATACTTCACACCATTTTTTTTTAACCAGATACTTCTGCACAACATGTCTAACTACTTGATTTATATTATTATCTCCTGATTTGGCAGCTCTTCTCTTTCTCTGTCTCAACTGTTTGTCAGATTTTCTCTCCTGTTTATCTGGGGATTTTATTTCCAAATTATCAAGGACCACCACTATCTCTGCTTTATACCTCAGCAATATGTGACCTACTTCTCTGTAACCTTTCTTTTCTTCCCAGTGAGCAAAAAAATTTTTGCTTGGTTATGCAGAGCCTTGTCTGACTTTTTTCCTCACCATCCTTTCTTAATGCCTCTTTCAGTTCAGCTCTTCTCCTGACTGTCCTGCAAGGCAACTGCACAAAATTGCTCAGTAATATCCTCATGCTTTTCTTGTCGGAAGGACAAGATGGATTCATCCCCAACTTTAAATATACACATGATGATATTTACACATGAATTAGTTACTGTTTTATAGTACCACATGAGACATTAATATTCAGCTACTTTAAATTATTGGTTTTAGGTTTAAATGAATCTGTCTTGTAAGGGAGCATAGCATATCAGATTTAGATATCAGTGTTTAGTCAAGAAAATACTAACAAACTCTTCTAAAATTCTGGACTTAATTGTATTTTATTTTTCCTCCCCAAATTGCTGAAGTAGTTTGTATAGTCATGGTAGGGGTGTTTCTGACCCTGTTGTTTACAATCATGTCTAAATCCAATTTGTTTTGGTTCCTTCCCCAGTACTGTTGGTTTATGTCTCTACTCTGTTAGTCCCCTCGACTTCTGAGATGCACAGAATCACAGAATCACAGAATCGTCTAGGTTGGAAGAGACCTCCAAGATCACCCAGTCCAACCTCTGACCTAATACTAACAAGTCCTCCACTAAACCATATCACTAAGCTCTACATCTAAATGTCTCTTAAAGACCTCCAGGGATGGTGACTCAACCACTTCCCTGGGCAGCCCATTCCAATGCCTAACAACCCTTTCAGTAAAGAAGTTCTTCCTAATATCCAATCTAAACCTCCCCTGGCACAACTTTAGCCCATTCCCCCTCATCCTGTCACCAGGCACGTGGGAGAATAGACCAACCCCCACCTCGCTACAGCCTCCTTTAAGGTACCTATAGAGATTGATAAGGTCTCCCCTGAGCCTCCTCTTCTCCAGGCTGAACAATCCCAGCTCCCTCAGCCGCTCCTTGTAAGACTTGTTCTCCAGACCCCTCACCAGCCTTGTCGCCCTTCTCTGGACTCTCTTGAGCACCTCGATGTCCTTCTTGTAGCGAGGGGCCCAAAACTGAACACAGTACTCGACGTGCGGCCTCACCAGAGCCGAGTACAGGGGGACAATCACTTCCCTAGACCTGCTGGCCACACTGCTTCTTATACAGGCCAGGATGCTGTTGGCCTTCTTGGCCACCTGAGCACACTGCTGGCTCATATTCAGCCGACTATCAACCAGTACTCCCAGGTCCTTCTCTGCCAGGCATCTTTCCAACCACTCATCTCCCAGCCTGTAGCGCTGCTTGGGGTTTTTATGCTCCAGGTGCAGGACCCGGCACTTGGCCTTGTTGAACTTCATACAGTTGACCTCAGCCCATCGGTCCAGCCTATCCAGATCCTCCTGCAGAGCCTTCCTACCCTCGAGCAGATTGACATACGCACCTAACTTGGTGTCGTCTGCAAACTTACTGAGGGTGCACTCAATCCCCTCATCCAGATCATCGATAACGATATTGAAGAGGACTGGCCCCAGTACTGAGCCCTGGGGGACTCCACTAGTGACCGACCTCCAACTGGATTTGATTCCATTCACCACAACTCTTTGGGCCCAGCTATCAAGCCAGTTTTTAACCCAACGAAACGTACGCCAGTCCAAGCCATGAGCAGCCAGTTTCTTGAGGAGAATGTTGTGGGAAACTGTGTCAAAAGCCTTACTGAAGTCAAGGTAGACCACATCCACAGCCTTTCCCTCATCCACTAAGCGTGTCACTTTGTCATAGAAGGAGATCAGGTTTGTCAAGCAGGACTTGCCCTTCACAAACCCATGCTGACTGGGCCTGATTGCCTGGTTGCCCTGTAAGTGCCGCGTGATGACACTCAAGATAATCTGCTCCATGAGCTTCCCTGGCACTGACATCAAACTAACAGGCCTATAGTTCCCTGGGTCTACCCTCCGGCCCTTCTTGTAGATGGGCATCACATTTGCTAGCCTCCAGTCGACTGGGACCTCCCTTAATAGCCAGGACTGCCGATAAATGATGGAAAGCGGCTTGGCCAGCTCCTCCGCCAGTTCACTCAGTACCCTCGGGTGGATCCCATCCGGCCCCATCGACTTGTGTACATCCAAGTGCTGTAGCAGGTCACCAACCATTTCCTCGTGGATAGTGACGGCCACATCCTGCTCCCCATTCCCCTTCCACCAGCTCAGGGTACTGGGTATCCAGAGAACAACTGGTTTTGCCGCTAAAGACTGAGGCAAAGAAGGCATTAAGCACCTCAGCTTTTTCCTCATCCCTTGTAACTAAGTTTCTCCCCGCATCCAGTAAAGGATGGAGATTCTCCTTAGTCCTCCTTTTGGTGTTGATGTATGCGTAAAATCATTTTTTGTTATCTTTTGTTATCTTTAACCGCAGTAGCCAGATTGAGCTCCAGATGAGCTTTGGCCCTTCTAATTTTGTCCCTACACAGCCTCGCAACAGCCTTATAGTCCTCGTGAGTGGCCCGCCCTCTTTTCCAAAGATTATAAACCCTCTTTTTTCTCCTAAGCTCAAGCCACAACTCTCTGTTCAGCCAGGCTGGTCTTCTTCCACACCAGCTCATCTTTGGGCACGTGGGTACAGACCGCTCCTGAGCCATTAAGATTTCCTTCTTGAAGAGTGCCCAGCCTTCCTAGACTCCTCTGCCCTTCAGAATCACCTCCCACGGGACTCTGACAACCAGTGTCCTGAACAGCTCAAAGTCAGCCCTCCAGAAGTCCAAGACAGCAGTTTTACTTGTCCCCTTCCTGGCTTCACCAAGAATAGAGAATTCTATCATTTCATGATCACTCTGCCCGACCACCACATCTCCCGACAGGAGACAGCTCCCGACCACCGCATCTCCCACCAGTCCGTCACTGTTTGTGAACAGAAGGTCTAGCGGGGCACCTCCCCTGGTAGGCTCTCTAACCAGCTGCGTCAGGAAGCTATCTTCCACGCTCTCCAGAAACCTCCTAGACTGCTTTCTCTGGGCTGTGTTGTGCTACCAGGATATGTCTGGGAAGTTGAAGTCCCCCACGAGAACAAGCGCTGACGATTTCACAACTTCTGCCAGCTGCCTGTAGAACTCCTCATCTGTCTCCTCATCCTGGTTTGGCGGTCTATAACAGACCCCCACCAGGATGCTTGCCTTGTTGGCCTTCCCGCTGACCCTAACCCACAGAGACTCAACCTTATCAGTCGCAGCCTCAAGTTCCACAACATCAAAACACTCTCTAATATAGAGAGCCACACCACCACCCCTTCTGTGCTGCCTGTCCCTTCTGAAGAGCCTATAGCCAGACTTTGCAGCACTCCAGTCATGAGAGTGGTCCCACCACGTTTCTGTGATGGCAACCAAGTCATAGCCTGCCTGCTGCACGATGGCTTCCAGCTCCTCTTTTTTGTTACCCATGCATTAGTGTAGATGCACTTCAGTCGGGCCGTTGCCTTCTCCCCCGGCCTTGCCATTGTTCCTCCTGGCACAACTCCAACAAGCCTTATTTCGGCCCCGTCCCCCTTCTTTCCTAGTTTAAAGCCCTCTCAATGAGCCCTGCCAGCTCTTGGGCTAGGATCCGTTTTCCCCTTAGAGATAGGGACCCGTCTGCGGCCATCAGGCCGGATGCTGAGTAAAGCGCCCCATGGTCAAAAAAACCAAAATTTCTGTGTTGGCACCAGCCTCTGAGCCACGTGTTAATCAGGTGGGCTTTCCGTGTCCACTCTGTACCCCTCCTTGCTATTGTAGGGATGAACGAAAACACCACCTGTACTCCCGCTCCATCCACTAACCGTCCCAGTCCCCTAAAGTCCCGTTTGATAGCCTTCAGGCTTCTCTCTTCAATATTATCACTGCCAGCCTGGACTATCAAAAGCGGATAGTAGTTAGAGGGGTGAACCAGGTTGGGAAGCTTTCTGGCAACATCCCTGACCCTGGCCCCAGGGAGGCAGCAGATTTCCCTATGGGTAGGGTCAGGTCGACAAATAGGGCCCTCTGTCCCCCGGAGAAGGGAGTCGCCTACAACAATTACCCTTCTGTCTTTCTTGGTGGAGGCAGTCTTGAGGCATGGAGTCGACCTCCTTGCCCTAGGTATCCTCCTGGGTAGACTTTCTACCTCATCTTCACCCACCAGTCTCTCAAGCTCTAGGGTCTCAAATCTGTCGTGTACGCGCACCTGGGAAGGTGGGGGCGGTAGGGGGGGGGTGTCTCCTGCGAGGTCGAGCAGGGACCTGTCTCCACTCCTCCTTAACTCCTAGGTCCCCTCCCTCTGCCCGACAGCGCAGGGGGTCCACCCTCATTTGGGGTGTCTCACCCTGGTACTTCTCCTTCAGGCCTTGCGGGGAGTTGCTTCATACTATCAGTATGCATCTGATAGTATTCTTGAACTTTTTAATTCTTTTGTCAGTGAAGCCTATTTCACTGTTCCCCGCAATGTCTTGCACTGCAAGTCCCTGTAAACAATTTCTTATGTCATAAAACATACAACTTCAATAGACAAGAAGCTTCTGATAAACATTTGGTCCAATACTGTCATTAACAGATCTAAGTCACAGGAAGGGAATATAAGTTGTCCAGTGTATCTTTCTTAGAGCCTTTCAATATGTGAATGCTTCATTTTGGCTACCAAAGTATAGCCAATATCCTCCTCCTGCACTAAAGAGTTAAAGCCCAATATCAGTGTTACACTTAAATTAAGAATAAATTGAGAGTTGCACTCTTCATTTAATTCCTACTGGCATCAAAGCTAAGAGGGTTTTGTTGATGTTAGTGAAGAGTTTCTGTTTAAATATCTGTCCATGTTCAGATTCATACCCTTATATTGCCTATTCATGAATGTTCTAAAATTTTAAAAGCAGTTTATATTTCTGATGTTTATATTTCTGATCTCTATCAGTTTTGCTTACACAATTCTGTTTTCAACCCTGGAAAATTTAGCACATGATTTCCTATTAAACTAAGGCCTTCTTATCTAGTTAAGGCCATAGACATTTCTACATGTACATAAGTATATCATAAGTACAGAAGAAAAAATCATGCTCCTTTTTAGTGAGATTCAGTAAGAAAGCAGAGGGGCTACTTTTCATTAAGAGAGTTTCTTAAAGTTTATGTTCCAGAAGAGATGGTGGGACTTGAAAAGCCAACAGCTGGGAGATCATCTGGGAGTGGAAACAAGAAAATATTTCAAAGATTTCAACGTACTGTATCCAGGTCTGGGGCCTCCAGCAAAAGAAGGATGTGGACCTGTAAGAGTGGGTCCAGAGAAGGGCCATGAAGATGATCAGAGGGCTGGAGCACCTGTCCTATGAAGAAAGGCAGAGAAATTTGCTGTTGTTCAGCCTGGAGAAGAGAAGGCTCTGGGGAGACCTCATTGCAGCTCTTCAGTACTTAAACAGGGCTTATAAAGAGGTGGAAGAGGGCTTATAAAGAGATGGAGACTTTTTACACAGGCAGAAAATGATGGGACAAAGGGGAATGGTTTTAAACTAAGAAAGGAGAGATTTAGATGACATATTAGGAGGAAATTCTTTACTCAGAGGCACTGGAACAAGTTGCCCAGAGAAGCTGTGGGTGCGCCATCCCTGGAGGTGTTCAAGACTAGGCTGGATAAGGCCCGAGGCAACCTGATCTAGTGGGTGGCATCCCTGACCATGGCAGGGGGGTTGGAACTACGTGATCTTTAATGGTCCCTGTCCATTCTATGATTCTAACGATTTTTCACCTTATCTTTGCACTTGAAATGCTGGAAAAAATAACAGATGGATTCCATACCTCAAATTCTATTTAACGTAGGTTTGCTTGAATGGCATACAAGAAAGATAAATATTTTTCCAGAAAATTTGGAGGGCAGATTTTTCAGCTTAATATTTTATGGAATGTAAAACCCCATGTACTGAAGTCTCTTCTCAGCCTGCAATATTTTCAAAGAAATTCCTGCTTTAATCATTTTAATAATCAAACATTTTTTCTACCCCATTCATTTAAACTGATTATTTCTCTGACATATAAAATGGGATTTCTGAAGGACGTTATAGTATCTAGATCTAATTGTTCAAACATTTTAGTTTGTAAAAACTTAAATTGTAAAAAAAAATAAAATGCTGTGAATCTTCACTCAGAAGTGACTCAAGAGAGAAAAAAAAAATAGCTTTACACAAAATATCCTGTGACTGAAGATTTTCAAGTGATTTTCTAAATTTGGATTTTCTGTATTCAAGTAATTTGATATGCAATTTTCTTAGTTTCCTAAATATAGAAAAAGCTATTCTTTTCCTCTGGATATAGATGTTCCATCTCAATTCAGTAAGCATCTGAACATTTTGTCCTTGTGACTTTTACCCTTATCTTCCGTGGAGAAATTTAAAATTCCACAACTCATTTCTCCCATAATGATTTACCAATTTAAATGCAGACTCTTGATGTAATCATTTAGACTTGCAGTCTTTGTTTTACTACAGCCAGTTTCAGAATTACATGTATTGATAACTTAGACAAATCACAGATGAGAGTGATACTTATGAGCAGTTTTCAAAATTTCTGGTGCATAACTTTCCTGGTTTTATCTGTCTAAATACCTTTTATAATTTCCTGTTATGTTTCATTTTTTCATCTGTAAAATGGAGGAACAATATTTGTTTGCCTTTTAGAACTGTATCATTACAGGTACACATCTACTGATATACTGAAATGACTGAATAAGTATGAAAAATAGCTCACATTTTAATAAATGTTGGAAAGAAATATAGTTACTATATTTCTCATGATTTCAGAATTATGGATAATGGAAAAGGACATCTCATATTGGAAAATTTCTAAATGTTATTTTTCTTTTAGAAAAAAATACATTGGTTCCCATGAGTTACAACAGGGTTAGTGCTTAATACTGTGAAACTTGTATCAAGTGGTAAATGTGTAATTTCTTTTTTACAAAAAATAACTTTTATAGGGTTCAGCTATTTCCTTTTTTTTTTCTAATACTTTTAGAGCGTGTTTAACTATGAATTATATATTTTCTAAAGTATTTTATTGGATAGTAAGAAGATATTAAAGTTAGCATTTAGCATTTTTTATCTTATCTTTTTCTTCAGATACATCATCCAAGAATTGTGAGAATCTTGCAGCTGTTTAACTGGCTGTAGTGTTTTACTTTTATTTTGGTATAATTCATGCACAAAGTCAAAGACACTAGTACAAAACCATAGTACTCAAAACAGCTCTTGTACATTTCAGTCATCTGCGATACTGTGAAAAAGATTTTCTATTTTTATCTTTAGGAAGTTAGTATTAGACTAGGCTTTTAGTTGGTATAAGCAAGTATTCTCAAATTGACCTTCTATGACATAAATTCCCAAATGAGTATGGCTGAGGCTGTATTTCCATTTATATATCAGATTGTGCTGTAAAAGCAGTGAACTGAGATCTTAGAATCTAAGATCCAGACTGAAACAATGAGCAGTATTTCAATATCTTATGAATATTTCTATGTAGTTCTAATTACATACAGACAGACATATTTTCCATATTTTTCACTGGAATCTGTTGCTTGATATCCAGATTATTAAATGAAATCAGAAGTAATGTAGTGCTCTTGAAAATAGCCAAAATATGAACAAGGAGAAAAACAAATCTCTTGGATCTAGCTGCGAGCAAATCTAGTTTGAAAGAAAAAAAAATTAAAAATTAAAATTAAAAAAAAAAGAAGATAATCAACATTACCAGATAAGCTTTATCTGTTTTCCCTAGTTTAAAAACAAACAAACAAAAAAAGCCAACAAATCAATAAGGAGTAACTGTAACCTGCTTAGAAGATAGTGTCAAAGATACAGGCGTAGTGAGTGACTGGACTGAAGTGTAGTCTTTGAACTGAATTTAATTAAACTTGAAAGGAAATTAAAAAAGTCCTGCACCTCTTAGGTTAAGCGACCTAACAGTTTATAGAAAAACTGCATAACCTATAAAGTCTACTTCATGGTCCACAGTCTGATCCCAATTACATCAATCTAAATGTTTAATTGAAGTTACAATGGTTTTATTCTTATTTAATGAAATCAGAAAAAAAAAATGTACTTAGGAAGAGCTTCCTCAGTTTTAGCAGGTTGAATGCAATAATGAGCAGTTCTTAAAATAATGAAAAATTATGTTCTTCCTTCTCTTCTGAAATGCATGGGCATCAATTTCTAATACTTATGTCTCGTTTTAATTTAAATAAAATTTGGGGTGAGAAATACTAGAATTAGACTGAAGACCTTTAGGTCAGGAAATGCTAAAATTAGGCTATGGAGTTGTCCACAGATATATTAACTTTCTGTTGGATGAATATGGTAGGATTACTACTCTTAGTGGAGTGTGCATTTCCTCTATATTAGTATGAGACATGATAATGCATTCAAGATCAGACTCTGACCTGGCCACATACATAAGCATTTTATTATTATCACCCTAGTCCTAGTTGAAGCTTTTGAAATAATTAGGCTAGGAACAAAAATATGCTTGGGAAAGAGCTCATTTTTCCATTGAGATCATTAAGCTGGAGATGGAGTACACCGAGAGATAAAAAAAATGGCACAAGAATGCCTCAGTTTCTGAGACTGCACCCCATGCCAGGACACAAGACATTAGGTTGTTGAATGGAGAGCTGGATAATCTAACCAATGCAACAGTGCTAAATACAGGATTCGTTTTAAAACTCTGTCTAATTGCAAGCCACTTATATGGAACTGCAGAAATAGAACACACTGTCTTGTCTTGTAACCTCTCACCCTTTCCCTCTTGTATAAAGCAAAGTGTCTATTACCTCCTCCTCAACACCAGATAGGAATAAGAACTTTCCAACATTTGCCTTATTGTTAATGCATTTATAGAGTTTGTGAGATATAAAATGCAATCCCCTTCTCCTTCCCAGACTATAGGCTATAGGGAAGGTTGTTTAAGTGTAGAGACATTTTAAAAGAGTATCTACTTCATAAGCCAGTTGGCTAGAAATCAGCTTGTTCCTCCAAGCAGTTTTCTCCCAGCTTGTCATGCTAAGGGATGTCTCTATGTGATTCAAATTGAGATTGGTTTCTCTGAGTGCATTGGAAAAGTTGGAAGGTGTCGTGTGTCCTGTTGTGGTCTCTGGGATAGCACTCAAACAATCTGGGATGGATTTGTTTTGCTCATACTTGATAGATTTTGTTTTGTGACAAGAAATTACAGGATCTGGACCTAAGCATGGCTTTATACTATGAGTTTAGTTAAATTCAATATTACTTTGGAAAAACACCCCTACTATAGTAACAGACAATACATACCACTAGTTCAGTAAGAAATCTCCTATAAATAAAAATAGAGAAACTGCATGTCAGCGTGTTTGACCCTTCCAAAGGTGACCAGTTGTTTAACCAGTTTTTCAGACTTTTTTATCAGAAAAAAAAAAAAAAAAGTTTTTTCCCTGACAAAGCCAAGACTTTTGATTATAAAAACAGGCCAGGTACATAACAAAACATGGTCTCTGCAGATGTGTTTTTATGAGATAGTACAATTTCATGTTTTCCCCTCCAAAAAAATCTCTCCTCAATTATTTATATTTGCAAGTGCAACAGTGTAAAATCTATCTTCTAGATGAAATAATATTGCTTCAAGAATTTCTGAAAGGGGAAAACAAGTGTTTGGTAATGAAGCCCTTAAGAATCTTGCTTTTTGGGTTGTTTGTTTTTGTTTTGGTTTTTTTTTTTGCATCTGTGAAAAAACTTACATTTAGATAAAGATGAAGCTGTCATAAAATGTTACAAAATGAAGTAGCGTAACATGTCCTGCGGCTACCAGGCTCAATCAAAGCTCAGAAGGGTACTTTTCTGACATGCTGCAATCTGTGCATGCTTATACTAAAATGAAGATGTCTTAGTCAGTCAGGGAGACAACATGATATAATTAATGACTCCTCTATAGCAGCTTCCCCAGTTATGTCATTCAATGTGTTCTGATTGATTTATAGAATATGATTTACATAAGGACTAGTTATTTCTAAACTTTGAAATCTATTCAAATTTCACTGCTATGATTAGCATAGAGCCAATTGCAATGCATTTTAAAAAACTAAATAAATAAATAAAACCATATAATAACAAATGTTATTTATAGCAAAACTGATGAAACTCCTCACTGATGAACAGCTTTCTTCAGCAAATGCAGGTTTTGAATAGCTCTGAATGAAACAAATTTTTGCTTTTTGGCTGATCTGCAGAAAAGTATTACTAGCTGTGAGAGATTCTGTGTATAGGTTTTGTGGTTTTATTTTGTTTTTTAGAAGATGGGAAAGAGAAATGGGTTTTGAAAATATATTTCATAGGATTTGCCAGCAGCAAGAAGTAGCAAACCAATATAGATGGTCAAAATGCAACTTTCTGTCATAATCTCATAATTTCATGTGTTCATAGCTTTCAAAAATACTCACACTCTAAGCTGATTTTTTTTATATGTTTGTTCTTTTACTGATATTTCAGAATGTTAGAGCAAAACCTGATTTTTTTTATTTATTTATTTATTTATTTATTCTGCATGAGAGCTGCTGTTAGGGAAAAAAGTCCTGACTATATTCTCTGAAAAAGAAGTTACAAAAAAAGATCAGCTGAAGCTGAGAATTGAAACTTAGCTGCTCACTGGAGGCTGGATTCACAAAGTCTTCAAAACTCTAAATTAACTGATTCACTTTAATGTTTCCCCTTACCACAGTGAGAAGAGTCAGTCACCTAAAGGTACACTAGTACTATAGGTGACAGGGGGATATGGAGCAACATTGAGAAAAGGACTCATTGTGTTCAGGCCACAACTTATTTGTTAGCCCTCCTCCTGGATCTATTTTAAACATCTTTCACTGGATTTCTCCATGCGATGCCTGTGTACTCTTTGGGGGAAGTTCCCCTACAGACACTGCCTCCAGAAGGCTGTATGAACATACCTGTCCTGTTTTGGTCTCCACCTTTCCTTCCAATGCTATCCCAAGTGTAGTCTAAACACTGCCAAACAAAACCTCCTGTCTCACTTCAAATCATGCATCATTATATTTAGCTTCTTGATACTCTAGTCGCCTGCAGTGCTACCTCCTATTATTCCAAACACTCTGAGCTGAAAAATAATGACACAAAATAATTATTATATATAGTCACTCAGGAACCAGGTGGGACCCAGAGCTGTAGTCAAAATACAATGTAGTAGTATTGGATGTGACCAGCTTGGACCAGGAGGTACTAGCCGTAAGCATTGTGAATGTAAGCCAGACCCTGCTGTTTGGCCTCAGATCACTTGGTCCATGTTCATACTTTATTTCACCAGCACAGTAACTTCTGAGACAGACATCTGCAACATCCAGCCTGATCTGTGTTGGTCTATGTCTGAGGCTGATATAGATATATCAGAGGATTCTGTAGAAGCTTTCTCCATTTGCTTTCTGCTTGGAGTCACAGCTTGGCCTCTCACCTTAAAAATGGTGTTACTTCTCTCAAAACAAAAGCAGGGCAACTCCCTTTCTTGTCAAATGCTGTTCATGATACCACCATTTTGTACAGTGGATATTAAAACATTCAGACTAGATCTGAGAGACCTGGGTCCTGCTCATCCTTTTTGAGTAGTAAGAATTTATCCTGACTACCTTGCAGTAGGTGGGTATGTTCTGGTGAAAGCTGTCCTGCAATGCAAAAAGTATTCAAGATTCACTCCACTGTAAATAAATATTCTAACTGGCCCTTAGAGTCCTATCCTAGTAGGTCAGGGATATGATCTGGACCTGTGGCGGAGAAAAACTTGATACCCAGTTACTTCCCAGACTAAACCTTTGATAAAATGAGGGTCACATAAATATTCATGATATTTGATTGATGTAAATGGAATATAAAAACAAGGACTGTCTTTTGTTCTCTAGCTATGCTTTCCAAGAATGAAATGACTGGGAAATTTTCATGGATGATCAAGATCCCACAGGTATAAGTGCTGTCAGTATGAATACCAAAGTGGGCTTGAGAAGGCACAGATTGGAGAACACTGTGAATTACAGTTGAACTTAAGGGTTACTCAGGTGCCAACAACTTTGTGTTGACAAGACTTCTGGGCATAGGAAAAAGAAAAATTTTAAACATGAAAGAAACTTATAAAACTCTTGGTGACCACAGATAGAAACATGTCTAGCTTTAAACACCATTTTCAAAGTAATTTTGAAGTATCCATCATTAAACATAAGTATTTATATTTTGCTCATATATCCCTTTGGGTACTAATATTTTTGTAAAAAAGGATCTGTTCTAGGTTTGGAGGTATAAAGATAAAAAGTTAAATAAGTGACTCTAAAAAAAAATTGTTCTGAGAAGTGGAAATAATGAAGATAATCTTTCCTTCAATTTCCACCTTGTATTTGGATTTTCTGGTGTTTAATAAGGTTAAAGTTCTACCTGGTGCTTTTTGAACTCCTGAGACATTAATAGTATCATTCTCCATGAGTATTCTTTGAGTTTTGTGTGGAACTGACCTCATGCTTCAACCTTTTCCTCAATAAAAGTAATAGAGCTTCTCTCCTTTTCTTCTCCCAGTTGTCTGTTTTCAAATAGATGGTAGGATCTTAATGTACTAAGACCTGAAGTCTTCAGTCAAATTTGATTGAAATTGGCCAACATGTTCAAAAGCTATTAGAAATGGATTACTAAATATACTTTCACAAACGCCATGATAGTGTTGTGTGAGTAAACTACATTTCTCTAGGAAACCAAGGCAAAAATCATCTCTGAGCATAGTAGTCAGAAGTATCTGTTCTAATGTTTAACAGAGTCATTTTCATGTAAAAATGTCCAGTGGAAAGAATATATTCAGCATAGTCCTCTAAAAGTCAATGATTTAACACCAAAAAGAGGAAATGAAATCGGGGGGGGGGGGGGGGGGGGGGTAGAGGAAGCCATTTTAGTACAGTATAAAACGTATCAGTCAGCTTAGCATGCAGTCAGCAGTGCAGTCAGATTCATACTTTCACCCTCTATTTTAGTACAATTTCCTAGGAATATAGAAAAACAGATCAAATTCATATTAGAAGTGTTGCATTTAATTATAAACTAACAGAATGAGCGAAAGGAGTGTCATTGCTTTGCACTCTCCTGCCCAGAAATTCTCAAATCACTGAGGAACCTGTAGCCCTTCTGTCATTGCTCTAGATTGTCACTCTGACATGGTAAGCTTATGCTCCACTGCACCATGACAAGACATTTTGCTAATAGTACCTAACATTCTGCACTTTTAATCCAGGATGGATTATCTGGGCTGAAAACATGTATTATAATAGCACATGTGATTTTTAAAATCTGAGATGAAACAAATAAGGAAATGAGGAGTTAAGGGAAAAAATGTTCACCTAGGGAATGTTAAGTGGTTATCAAATGTAACTAATTTGGACAGTTTAAATTTAGATATGGAGTGAGTTTTCTGTGTATGTCCTCCAGAAGATGATTTATCCTATCCTTCAATAGAAGGGATAAAGAAACCACCCCAAAAAAAGACCTATTTCTCTCCATGGGATATGGAAGACATTACTGAATAGATGTCTAGCATTATGATAACTAAAAAAATGAGAGAAAAGATCCTATCATTAGAGATAATGGAGAAGCCTTGTGAGAAAAACCTTTCTCTAACCTGTATGCTCCCTTTCCAGGAAATCCATACTCTTCTAGTGCAAACTGTAGTTCATATCACTATAAATTTATCTCTACATACTGCTTTCTTCTGTCAGCTATGCCCAATGTTAATGACTTTGACTTAAAACCCTAAACTCATTGTCTCCATTGGCTCTGATGGCTGTTCTAAGCTCATTATGTTCAGCCATGTTGTGATATACTGATATACTGATACATAAATTGAAACACATTCGACTATTGTCTGTACAATATTTTTCTGCCTTTTTTTTTTTGATTTTTTATTCCTTCTTGAGATAGTGAAAGATTAAGCCATACAGAAATCCATGTCTAATCTCTTTATGAAGTTGCCTAAGAAGATAGAAGGGTATTTTTGTCTGAAAACAGGATGATATCCCTTTATCAAGGTGCAGTTCTGAATAATTTTATAGAAATAATCAGGATTATTCTGGATGTACAATGCTTTAATAAAGAAAAAAACTCTGATCCAGTGTGACTGGCAGTTCTAGCTTGAGTGAGAAGAGTGGTGGATCTCCTCAGCATCTTCTATGTTAGGATCAGTCAGTTTCTGTCCAACTTACTTCCTGGAAGTTTTTCCTTCATGTTCTAGTAGATTTTGTGTGGGAGGGCTGGGGTAGAAAGCACTGCCATCAGGAGAGGAGTGTTCATTTTTGCATTCCTGAAAGTCACTGCTGGCTGTACGAAATGAAGATAATTGGTAGGAACTGATTAGTCTCGTAGGAGGGTGTTATTTAGGGTTGAGCTCTTCTCACAAATTGTCCCTTCTGCGCTTATTGCTTGAGAGGCATAATCTCAGCGACCCCAGCATTCACAGAGCAGGAGATTGATTTCCTCCTTTTTCTTTTTCTTTCCCCCCATCAAACTCTGCAGGTCAGTCCCACCCCAGGGTGCATCCGGGCGTTAATGAAGATGTTGTACTGCCCTTACTGCAGAGGACTTCCCACTGTGAAACCTTGCAACAACTATTGCCTCAATGTAATGAAGGGCTGCCTAGCAAATCAGGCTGATTTGGATACTGAGTGGAATCTGTTCATAGGTAAGAGGAGTTTAAATATTAGTGGAAGGAAATGCTGGTAATATCAAACATCTGCAGAATTTTGAGAGGTTAGAAGATGCTGTTGGTCAATATTTGCAATGAATCAATTGTAGATGCATCTCACTTTCTAATTGACCTTCCTGGTTTGCAGTAAAAAAAAAAAAAAAAAAAAAAAAAAAAAAACTTCCACCCTAGAGCCACTCATATTTCATATTTCAAAAGGATTGGTGTGGTGTTACAGGTTCTGAGTTGAATTATTATACGATATGTGAAACATTGAGAAAGCTTTGGTTGAGGATACGATAACAAGCTTAACATGGCAGAAATAACATGCACTACAACTGAAGACAAGGTTCTTGCAAACTGATAATAACAAGCAAGATGATAATATCATATAAGATCCATTTAACATAAATTACAACAGCTGCTTTTCTTGATTATGGTAGTATAGAAGCAAAAAACTAAAAGTTACATACATGAGAAATTATTAATTCCCTGTTCACAGTTAAAATATGTTAATGTCTCCATTTCAGTGTGCTGAATAGAAATATCAAACATACAAGCAGAATGTTAGTATGGAGTATAGAAAATGTCTTTAAGGAAAACTGCTATTACAGTTTTATTCATATAATTCTTCACTCAAGTAAACTAATAAACAAAGAAAGAAATCTCCTTTAATAGCCATTCAGATATCCTGGAGCAAAAGAACTCCCTGAAGAGTAACATTTAAAAAGAAATAAGGTCTTCAAATTGCTTTTGATCATATATAGTACAAGGATAGGATGAGGAATTAGCGAAGGCTAATGATAATATAGAAAGAACAGAAGCAGCTAGTTACATCAACCCCTAATGAGCATCCTGGGCTAAACCAGATTTTTGGAAAACAAAAGCAGATGGAAAACATGGCATATACCTCTCTTAATATAACTAAAGAAAGCAAATATTGTTTTCTACTCTTGGAAAGACAAAATATGAGCAATCTCATTTTGCTAATTTCAAACCCCACTGACCAATGTGACATTGAAAGCATGACTCTGACTCACACATGGATTTTCACTTTACTCATCACAGAAGTGGTAGAAAATGGATAAGGAGAAGAAACCAGGATGAGAAAATGAATTAGAGTATGCGAAATGACAAACAGTATTGGGTGTGCTATTAAAATAGCATAAGCAAAAATGCAAATAACAATAATAAACAAGTGGTGCAAATAGACATGCATTCTCAGTCCCTTGTACTTGTTAAAGGAGCTGTCACAGGAAGCAACACTGTATGGAGGGATACCTGTGGGATTACTGATGTGAAAGGAGGAGTCAGTTCATCATCAGAAAACTAAATATTAACTGATGAGAAAGCAATGCTGACCTATTAAACGTATCATGAAAACTACTTTCACTTTGATGATACAGAGAAAGCTGAATTGCGACTAATTCTAATCAAAGAAAATGTAGGCTTTTAGAAATATATATATATAAATTAAAATAAGCAACAGAGTTTTTATTAAGGTAAGCACCTCTTCAAATCAAAAACTGGAAGGTAAAATTTCAGGTCTTAAGATTTTCTTTTCTGGTGCTTTGAATTCATTGAGAGAGCTGGGCAGGATAAGTTTTGTTTTAAAGAAGTGTGGAAATGGTTACTGATTCAGACTTTCAAAGTCTTTGATGTGAAGCCCTTGTCTTCATCGATGTCTGTCACATTTTGATTGTTCCGGCTCTCAGAAAAGCAAAACTGCATAAAAGCTTGTATATTTTGTTAAAATATAGTGCTAATTTATTAAATACCATGTAAAACACTAAGTGCTTCCTAAAGGCAAGCAGACTGCTATGCAATTATCCCCTCGGGTCAGTGATGACAAGGCAATATAAAGCACTAATACATCAAGACATTTTTTCTCTTTCTTCTACCTATACAACTTTCCCTGTACAAATTGATAGAAGAAGGAATAGAGAAGGTGAGATAGACATTTTCCTGTGTTTGGAAAAGGTATTCTGTTTTACCCCATTTTGTGAGACCTCTGACAGCTTTGCTGAGGGTGAGGGTCCTTAGTCCTTCCTTTATAAAAGATTGAAATGCAGCAAGTTATCTCTGTCTCTGACAGCTGTCAGAGGCTTTCTAATAACACATGCAATTCCCTTAGTACTAAACACAACAAAACTTCTACTCACTGAATTAAAACGAATGGCAGCACTTTACAGCACCACTGAGCTATGAAAGATTGGAAAGTATGCATGAGCAGTTTTTATTCCTGTTCCAATGTTAGGAACCATGCACTAGGCAAAAAAAATAATAATTTTGTGCACTAACAGTCCCTGCGTAGGCAGGAATCCCAAATGTTAGTGCATATTCATACACAACAAGATAAATTTGCTTAGCTTATAATCTGTGTATTGCAAGGTCATTTTGGCAAAAGTTGGTATTGGGAGAAAACTCTCTGATGTGTTTGTTACTAACCAAGCAAATAGTGTAATTTAGACTGCATATTCTGGTATTTTTTTGTAGTTACTCTAGTTGTCCAGCAACAACTAAAATCTACAAGTGAGGAGGAGCAATGGAAAGTAAATGGGCTCTCTGACAACAGGATGTGTTAACATGTTCCACCTAGTTTATAACTGCAAAAGTCAGAACTGAAATCACATTTATATAGCACTAATAAATCTTACATTTACTTTTAAAGCTAAGGAGAGTAGGACAACTTCCCCTAAACATCTGGTGCTTTCCAAGGTTTTATAGACTGTGAAAATTGGTAAGAGATGAAACAGCTGCAGCAGTGTGACACGCGGTTTGTTATATTCTTCTTTTTTGTGTCACCTTAAGGTCTGTGTCCTTTTTGTGTAACATTTCACTACAGGGTTTTTGTATTTTGCTGTTTTCATTACTGCATAATAAAAGCCAAATATAACACATCCTGTTCAAGCAGAATTCCTACGAATATCAGAATTTTGCCTGAGAAAAAAAGACATAGTCATTAATAACTATATTATAATTATAAAACCATAATGATTAAATGCTTCTTCCAGGTACCTATAAAATATTTAAGAGATAAATCAGTCACACTAACTTCAAAAAATGTGTATTTTGGGAAAGCTTGCTTTTGATGTTTTGCCTCTGAGTTACCCCTCATAATCTCCTTTGCATCAGTCTCAGGCAAAGTTAGCAAAGGAAAGATAAAAAGGATGAGTAGAGGAACTGCACTGCTAAGGAAGGAGATTGCCTCAGGGGAGGAGCTGACTGATTCCGTGGAATGGGGAAAAGAAGATTTTCTCTAGGTCCCATGTCCCAACAGATACAGTCAAAATTATACTTCTTTCCATGGAGCTATAGCAATTAACAGTGATAACGATCAAGGACCCCACCATTTATTCCATCATGGAAACACAGAAGAGACAATGTGGAAGCTATTCCCACTTACAAAGATTTGAAACCTATCTATCTATCTTAGGGAATTAAATTCAATTTTAATAATACCGTTACTCATCTTTCTTTAGCAACCCTTTTTTACAGTCCCCATATCTGCCTTGAGGTTCTTTCAACTGCTCTTTGTCTCAGGCAGGCATGTCAGCCAAGGAATTAGCTCCCCTTGGTGGGCACCACACTTGGTGCCCTCATTCAGCTTCAGAAGTAACACCTGCAGAAATATGGTTTCCATGTAGGAATCTGCACCTCTCATTCTGATCATTGACTCAGGATGGCAAAGTGGCTGTTTGCTTTCTGCAGGATTTCTTTCTCAATCAGCGGTAGGTTTAACTTTCTTCTGTCTTGAGACAAAAATGTAGATGAGACTAAATCTGAGTGTAAAGCAAGACTGTGAGCCAAATATGATACCCCTTACTTTATTCAGCTCAGCAAAATAGTAAAAATACAGATAGTTGTTTTAATCACAGCAATGATTGTACTTGGGCTTATTTTGTAGACGTCTAAAATAAATCATAAATGCTCTGACGCTGCATTTAGTAACAGTCTACACTAGTGCAGTGCCTGTTTAGATCATATTTGCTTTGCTGCAGTCCGTGGAGGTTTGTCACTTTGTCACTACATGGCTATTTATAGCAGCAGAAATTACAAGTTTGGTTTGTGTTTGGTTTTTGTTTTTAGTTTTTGTTGGTTTTTTTTTTGGTTGGTTGGTTAGTGTTTTTTCTAGGAACCACCGAACAGTAAATTAGGCATGCCTTGACTTTTCTCCTTTGTTTTAGTAGAAGGGAGACTGGGGTAAACTCTTCAGAAGTTGTGCAGTAACAGAAATGTCCAAGTGGCTGTGAATCTGATTTCTTAAGGCACAGCTCAGGACCACATCCTTGTCTGTGAAAAAGAGCCAAGGGGATCCTGCACTAGTTCATGGTCACAACTGAATAGCAAGCAGTTTTGTTAGTAGTATATTCAATATTTGATAAGTTCTGTAGTGTAGCAAGGCAGATCACTCTGTGATGTGCCCAAACTGTAGTTTTCAAGGCCAGCAAAGCTAGCATCCAGGCTCAGAGAGCCAGAGCCATCTCTTACTGCCAGCATCCTGCTATACTTCATCCACAGAAAATCATACCTTCAAGGTTTCAGCAAAAGCTTCTCCTGCCAGTCTTGAAGTTAGTTCACTTACTGTCTGTGCAGCAGCTCTGAACTACTAATAAACTTTTTCATTGCTGTGCTTTAAAAATCCTTTTTTTTCCTCCCCATCAGTATGACTCAGACACTTACCTTAGGAGACCTCTTGAGATAGAGCATACCATGCAATCTCCATTATAGCGACTCAATCGTTTTAAGTAAAACTCCCCATCAAAACCTTAACTACTTACTCCTAATGAAAGCTTTAGAGTGATGAAAATATGCAATCAGTTTTATTTACTGCTTACAAAAGCCCTCAGGACTGTGTGTTTTCTAGTTCCATGTACAAGCATAAGGATAAATATTTTCCTATTAAAGCTTCAAAAGACCACCCAGATCTGTTTCCTGTTACTAGCTTATTATGAGAATAACTGTGCTCTTCAAGAATCACATTGGTTCATGAAAAAAAAAAAAAAAAAAAAAAAAGGAAAAATTCTTGCTCCTGCTTGATGATAGTAAGTAAGAGCTAAAAAAAGGATTTTATCAACTCTGGTTACCTGGCACTTGAATTTCTTCCCTCTGCCGCCCTCATCTGTAATCACTGTATGCTGTGATATTTGTTATATTTTAGCTTCTCTCAAGAACTCAGGGAGAATAAAATAACTGATATCATTCCCTCCATGGAGAAGCACTGCAGAAGATTCCTGGGGTGCCACTTCTCCAAATTCAGAGCTTCTGGTAGAAATTTTTGCATTTTGACTTGATGGAGAGTGAGTACTTGCAAACAAAAAATAAAATTTCATATGAAAACTGATCACGTTCATAGTTAGGGCAGCCTACAAATCAAAATGTATAAAGACTTATGTCCTGATTTCAGCTAGGATAGAGTTAATTTTCTTCCTAGTAGGTGGTACAGTGCTGTGTTTGGGATTTAGGATGAGAATAATGCTGCTAACACACCAATGTTTTAGTTGTAGCAGAGCAGTGCTTACAGAGCCAAGGACTTTTCTGTTTCTTATGCTGTCCTGCCAGCGAGGAGGCTGGGGATGCACCAGGAGCTGGGAGGAGACACAGCCAGGACAGCTGGCCCAGGCTGGCCAGAGGGATATCCAATACTGTATGGCGCCATGCTAAACAATAAAATTGAGGACACTGCTGCTCAGGGTGTACTGGGCACCAGTCAGCGTGTGGTGAGCAATTGCATTGTGCAGCACTTGTTTTGTATATTCCTTTATCATTATTGCTGTTACTATTATTTTCCCTTCCTTTTCTGCCCTATTAAACCATCTTTATCTCAAACCATGATTTTTTACCTTTTTTTAAAAAATTCTGTCCCCCATCCCACTGGCAGGGAGAGGGTGTGGTTGAAGCAAATGGCTGTGCAGTGCGTAGCTGTCTGCCAGGTTAAACCACAGCATCTTATTTTCAGTTACTGTCAAGTTACTAAACATTTAATCATTCAGGATAAAATCATCCTTTCTTGCTTTCTTCCTGAATTTCTTAGAGAAAGTCTAGTGCCTCCAGAGCTGGAGAAGTAATATTTTCTTTAAGCCTCCCGTCTATGTACACTATAGCAGTTATTATTTTACACTGATCACTCTTCCCTTAGTTGAAGTGGCAATGTATGTTGGATAGCTGTAAAGGTTCTGGAGTGCAATCCTGATTATCAATGACAAAAAAATGGTATCTGTAGTTTCAATTTTTTTTCTCCACTTTAGCTTATTTTTCCCAAAAGCAAGAGAAAATTGGTAGAATACTGTGTTGTGTGTTACAACTGCAAATGCAGTTGTTCAAAAAGTTAAGAACTAGACTTGTGGACATAAATCTAATGTTCTTTATGGAAAATAAATAAATATATAAATAAAAAGTATACTTTAAGCCCACTAGTCTCCACAATGTATAGGCAGCCACACTAAAAGGAATTTGCAGTGATATTAAAGAGCAAGACTTAACATAAAACACTTTATATCAGCTCAGGATAAAGATGTGTAGTTAAAAAAAACAGTGAGTCCAACTTGATGATATCTAATTAAAAGATTACAGCATTATCATTTTAAAATTCTCCAATAAGCAGCAGCCTTCACAATTTTCCCTTTGTTTTCCACTTGTTTTCCAGAAATACAAAATCACCGCCTATGGCTTGTGCTTGGGCAGAGCATGTAGGAGCACCCCTGAAATACAGGGACTATCACTATTCACTGAGCAAAATAACAATGCATAGAAGAGGGAAACTATTTGCTTTTTCTCTGCTGTTTCTCTTTGCTCAGAAGCATAAAGCACAACCTGGGCAAGTAATTCGTCAGATGGTAATGAATTCAGCCTGAGAGCAGCTCTCTGAAGTTGCAGGACTGCCAGCAGCATGCAAATAACACTAGCACTTGCCTGCATCTTAAACTCTACTTACCCTGCTAAACCTCTGAACCTCCCCACTGGGGCAATACAATTTCTTGCAAACAGCTCACAGAATCCAGTGCCTTGTATATTTGCTTTAGGATGTGTCACTGAAGAAGAAGGTTCTCTTCTGTGTTACTAAGGGGATCATCCGCTCCAATTACAGCTTGAAGAGGGTTGGGGCTCATCTGGCTTGATTTTACTGTTTGTTGACACCACCAGCAGCTCTTCACTAGGACGATGCATACTGGAAGGATGCTAATAGCATCACTCAGGGGGATTCTCAAGAACTGTTATTGCTGAAGAGGGGCTGTAGATATCTGAAGATGCAGATGATTAGTTGAATGATAGCAGCTTCTTTGACTCCTTAGCTTTAACTGGACTTACAGAAATGAACTATGGTGAGTAATTATGCCACCTCTGCTAAGGACAGAAATGTGGTAGTGTATATGAAACATGTCATCTGTCATCATGCCACTTGACAGCTGCAAATACAGGATCAAATTCAGCAGTCTTGGAACTCTGTCTTTGCCATCCTTATGCAATACACCTGAATTGTGTGATTTCTGAATTTGCGGGAAAAAGCTTTTCAAAGTTTGAAGTGGTATTGCATGCTCAGAGTTTTCACCAGGCACAATGGGGCCCTAAGTCAACTACAGCATTTATGTGCTACAGCTAAAGTATCATTTGAAAATAATTGTACAGATCAGAATTGTCAAAAAAAAAAGTCTAAAAGATTTTATAATGAAACTATAATACATAAGTGATGACTTTTTAGTTCCATTTTCAGTCCTTATCTCCAATTCCCTCAAATCACTATACATCAAAGTAAAACGACAGGCTAGTATACATACACTCCGTTTGGAGGCTTCAAGGAACAGCAAATTCCTCTGTTTATATTCAGAAGTGCTGGGGAAGCTGTTTTGCCACTGCCCTTCAAAAAGGTCTGAATGAACACAGTGGTGTTATGTGAAACCTTGTTAGAAAGAGGAGACTATGTTAATTATTAATTAATTGAATATTGCATGATTCAAACATACTTTATTTTGTACTTTTCCAAGTCCATAGCTGTACTGTCTCAGGAGAATTCTTGCTTTCAGAAGTGTAATAAACAGTACTGCTCTTTCTGTCCTAGGTTACCATGTATATTAACAGCTCCAAAGAGTTTTTTCTTCAGTGAAGGAATTGATCTTACAATTAAATATTCTCATGTGGGCTACATCTCTGTTTACCTGTAGGGGCAACAGACAGGCACTTCACTGTGCCAATCTCCCCATTTCCCAGGCCAGGGACCAGCTGAGAAATACTGTGCCTTGTAGCTGTCTTGTTTCTCTTCTGTTTTGGGGGATTTGGGGCACTCAGTCTCTCTGGAATATGAGATGAGGGGGTGAATGGAGAGTACATCCAGACTCCGGAACTTGTTCTTGCTCATAAGGTTCAGTCACCAGAAAGAGCTTCTTCAGTGTAGGTGGGGTTTCTTTTGCAGGAGTACAAAAGCAGCAGATGAATGTGACTTTTTTCCTGTTTCTGCAGAAGCAGAACATTTACAAAGTGTTGTTTTTGTTGTTGTTTGTTTGTTTGTTTGTTTAATTGCTGTGAAGAAATATTTTAAAAGAAAAAGTCTTTCTATTCCGCTGCACAGATGACTTGCAGAACAAAATCAAGAGTCATAGTCCTGAATTTAGACTGTTTGAAGATAGTGCATGCAAGTATAATTTAGGATTTAATTAAAATACAGAACTGAGGAACTGTTTGTTGTTTCTAGCTGTAGTTGGACAAGCTGGAACACCATACCCAAACTGTAGCTGATACACATCTCATATGTAAACATATCTGGTTAAACAGCCCATTTGTATACCTCACTCCTTCCCTTTTCAAAGTCTGCTTTGTGTAAGTAGTTTTTATTACCCTTTGGCAAGTAAAGAATTTAGAAGGAACTATTTTTGCAAGAATTATGTTGGGGAATGGAACACGTTCTTCATATATTACTGATATTTATTGAAGGATAAAATCTGAAGTATTTTTTTCCCAAACAGAAATAAACAGAAATAAGTTTAATTTAAGAAAACTTAGTTAAGCCCTAGAGTAAGAAGTACATTATTTTGAACAATATAAAAAAAAATTATATTAATTATTAATTAATTACATATTTTAGTTATCCATTTGCTCTGGCCAATTGATTTACCAACTATTTCAGATTTTCTAAGATCTGTATTAGAAATAAATGTCAAATTATATTCTCCATTATTCAAATAAATGTAATGTAGAGATGCAAGTAACTAAGAGAAATTTTTTTTCCACAGTGTTGTGGTTTAACCCGGCTGGCAGCTAAACACCACACAGCCGTTCGCTCACCCTCCCCCCTCCCTCTCTGGGATGGGGGAGAGAAACGGGAAAGTGAAGCCTGTGAGTTGAGATAAAGACAGTTTATTAAGACAGGAAAATAATAATAACAATAATAATAATAATAGTGATAATGGTAATAGTATTAACAATAATAATGTGTAAGAAAACAAGTGATGCACAATGCAATTGCTCACCACCCGCTGACCGATGCCCAGCCTATCCCCGAGCAGCCGGCCCCCCACCCCGGCCAGCCACCCCTATATATTGTTTAGCATGACGTCAGATGGTATGGAATACCCCTTTGGCCAGTTTGGGTCAGCTGTCCTGGGTCTGTCCCCTCCCAGCTCCTGCTGCACCCCCAGCCTGCTCGCTGGCAGGACAGAGCGAGAAGCCGAAAAGTCCTTGGCCTGGTGTAAACACTGCTCTGCAACAATTAAAACATCAGCATGTTATCAGCGCTCTTCTCATCCTAATCCAAAACATAGCACCCTACCAGCTACTATGAGCTACTTAACTCTGTCCTAACTGGAACCAGGACAGATATCCACCCCTTATTCCATACCATTTATGTCATGCTCAGGTTACACTCTGTCCAATACATTCTAATTAATCACCATTTTCATCTATGATATATAGCAATCATGGTAGTGATGACATACATTATTATATAATAATTAACATACTACAATTCAACTCATGGGCTATTCTCACCCAGTATCAAATCCCCTTGAGGTACACACCGGACCTCCCCATTCTTTTGCATTACCCACCAAGTGCATCCAGGTCCCTGAGCAAAAGCAATTCCACGAATGGGTTTGCCTTTTCCTGAGGCAGGAGTAGCCCAGACTGTTTTACCCAGCATGTTTCTTACGTGCACTACAGGAACTTTATCCCCTTCTACAGTGCGTAACAGGTTTGATTGGGCAGGTCCAGCTCGGTTGGCAGATCCCCTGGTATTGACTAACCAGGTGGCCTTTGCCAAATGTGTATCCCAATTTTTGAATGTCCCAGCACCCATTGCTTTCAGTGTAGTCTTCAACAGTCCATTGTATCGTTCAACTTTTCCAGAGGCTGGTGCATGATAGGGGATGTGATACACCCACTCAATACCATGTTCTTTGGCCCAAGTGTCTATAAGGTTGTTTCGGAAATGAGTCCCGTTGTCTGACTCAATTCTCTCTGGGGTGCCATGTCGCCATAAGACTTGCTTTTCAAGGCCCAGGATAGTGTTCCGGGCGGTGGCATGGGGCACAGGATATGTTTCCAGCCATCCGGTGGTTGCTTCCACCATTGTAAGTACGTGGCGCTTGCCGTTGCGGGTTTGAGGGAGTGTGATGTAATCAATCTGCCAGGCCTCTCCATATTTATATTTCAGCCATCGTCCTCCATACCAAAGAGGTTTTGACCGTTTGGCTTGCTTGATTGCAGCACATGTTTCACAGTCATGAATAACCTGTGCTATAGTGTCCATGGTCAGGTCCACCCCTCGATCACGAGCCCATCTGTAGGTTGCATCTCTACCTTGATGGCCTGAGGTGTCATGGGCCCATCGGGCTATAAATAATTCACCTTTATGTTGCCAGTCCAGGTCCACCTGAGCCACTTCAATCTTAGCAGCCTGATCCACCTGCTGGTTGTTTTGGTGTTCTTCAGTAGCCCGATTCTTGGGCACATGAGCATCTACATGGCGTACCTTTACAACCAGGTTCTCTACCCGGGCAGCAATATCTTGCCACAATGCCGCAGCCCAGATGGGCTTGCCCCTGCGCTGCCAGTTGTTCTGCTTCCATTGCTGTAACCACCCCCACAGGGCATTTGCTACCATCCATGAATCAGTATAGAGATAGAGAACTGGCCACTTTTCTCGTTCAGCAATATCTAAAGCCAGCTGAATGGCTTTTACTTCTGCAAACTGACTCGATTCACCTTCTCCCTCAGCAGCTTCTGCAACTCGTCGTGTAGGACTCCATACAGCAGCTTTCCATCTCCGATGCTTTCCCACAATACGACAGGACCCGTCAGTGAACAAGGCATATTTCTTCTCATTTTCCGGTAGCTTGTTGTACAGGGGGGCTTCTTCAGCACGAACCACCTCCTCCTCTGGTGATATCCCAAAGTATTTGCCTTCTGGCCAGTCCATAATCACCTCCAAGATTCCTGGGCGACTGGGGTTTCCTATTCGAGCCCGCTGAGTAATCAGTGCAACCCACTTGCTCCATGTAGCATCAGTTGCATGATGCGTAGAGGGGACCCTTCCTTTGAACATCCAGCCTAGTACCGGCAGTCGGGGTGCCAGGAGGAGCTGCGCTTCAGTACCGACCACTTCCGAAGCAGATCGAACTCCTTCATATGCTGCCAATATCTCCTTTTCAGTTGGAGTATAGCGGGCTTCAGATCCTCTGTATCCCCGACTCCAAAACCCCAGGGGTCGACCTCGAGTTTCCCCAGGTTCTTTCTGCCAGAGGCTCCAGGTGGGACCATTCTCTCCGGCTGCGGTGTAGAGCACATTCTTTACATCTGGTCCTGTTCGGACTGGCCCGAGGGCTACTGCATGAACTATTTCCTGCTTAATTTGTTCAAAGGCTTGTCGTTGCTCAGGGCCCCATTCAAAAGCATTCTTCTTACGGGTTACTTGGTAGAGCGGGTTTACAATCAGACTGTAATTTGGAATATGCATTCTCCAAAACCCCACGACACCTAGGAAAGTTTGTGTTTCTTTTTTGCTAGTTGGTGGAGACATAGCTGTTATTTTGTTGATCACATCCATTGGGATTTGACGGCGTCCATCTTGCCATTTTATTCCTAAAAACTGGATCTCTCGTGCAGGTCCTTTAACTTTATTCTGTTTTATGGCAAAACCGGCCTTCAGAAGGATTTGGACTATTTTCTTCCCTTTCTCGAAAACTTCTTCTGCAGTGTCACCCCACACAATGATGTCATCGATGTACTGCAGGTGTTCAGGAGCTTCCCCCTGCTCCAGCGCAGACTGGATCAGTCCATGGCAAATGGTAGGGCTGTGTTTCCACCCCTGGGGCAGCCGATTCCAAGTATATTGGACTCCCCTCCAAGTGAAAGCAAACTGTGGCCTGCACTGTGCTGCTAGAGGGATGGAGAAAAATGCATTAGCGATATCAATTGTGGCATACCACTTGGCTGCCTTTGATTCCAGTTCATACTGGAGTTCTAGCATGTCTGGCACTGCAGCACTCAGTGGTGGCGTGACTTCGTTCAGGCCACGATAGTCCACTGTTAGTCTCCACTCACCATTAGACTTTCGCACTGGCCATATGGGACTATTAAAAGGTGAATGAGTCTTGCTGATCACTCCTTGGCTCTCCAGTTGACGAATTAGCTTATGGATGGGACTCAGGGAGTCTCGGTTGGTGCGATATTGCCGCCGGTGCACAGTTGTGGTAGCGATCGGCACTTGCTGTTCTTCAACCCTCAGCAACCCCACAACAGAAGGGTCCTCTGAGAGACCAGGCAAGGTAGACAACTGTTTAATGTCCTCTGTCTCCAAAGCAGCTATGCCAAAAGCCCAGCGGAACCCTTTTGGGTCCTTGAAATATCCTCTTCTAAGATAGTCTATGCCAAGGATGCACGGAGCATCTGGGCCAGTCACAATACGGTGCTTTTGCCACTCATTCCCAGTTAGACTCACTTCAGCCTCCAATACAGTTAACTGCTGGGATCCCCCCGTCACACCATAAATACAGATGGGCTCTGGCCCTTTATAGCTTGATGGCATTAGAGTACATTGTGCACCGGTGTCTACCAAAGCCTTATACTTCTGTGCGTCTGACGTGCCAGGCCATCGAATCCACACAGTCCAATAAACTCGATTGTCCCTTTCCTCCCCCTGGCTGGAGGCAGGGCCCCTCTAGTCCTGGTCAGAATCTTCATTTCTGTGTTTAAAGGACTGCCTGCTGGAAGTTGGAGCAGCAAACCTTTCAGAGAACTCCTTTTTCCCAATTGTTTTCCTTTGCAATTCACGTACCCGTGCCTCTAGGGTCGCAGTAGATTTTCCATCCCATTTTCTCATGTCCTCTCCATGGTCACGTAGGTAAAACCACAGGGTGGCGCGGTGTGTGTGCCCACCATATTGTCTTCCTTGCATAGATGAACGTTTACCCCTAATAGCTGAGACACTGGTTTGTACAGGTGGGGAGGAAAATAAACTCTCTTTAAGTTGGTGGATCTCTTCAGAAAGTTTCTCCAAGGTATTCTCTTTTAGCTGGTGGACACTAGTTCGTTCAGGTGAAGGGGAAGATAATCTTTCTTCAAGTTGGTGGATCCTTTCAGAAAGTTTCTCCAAAGCATTCTCTTTTAGCTGGTGGACACTGGTTCGTTCAGGTGAAGGGGAAGATAATCTTTCTTCAAGTTGGTGGATCTTTTCAGAAAGTTTCTCCAAAGCATTCTCTTTTAGCTGGTGGACACTGGTTCGTTCAGGTGAAGGGGAAGATAATCTTTCTTCAAGTTGGTGGATCTTTTCAGAAAGTTTCTCTAAAGCATTCTCTTTTAGCTGGTGGACACTGGTTCGTTCAGGTGGAGGGGAAGATAAATTCTCTTTAAGTTGGTGGACCTCTTCAGAGAGTTTCTCCACAGCTGAGACACAGGCCTTTAGGGAAGAGGAGAGATTTCCTTCGTACTGCCGGAGTATTTTAGTCACTTCATTCACTGTGGGATTCTCCTCCGTTTTCCAGGCTAGCATTGCCAATGAGCTGGCATATGATGATGGGGCACTCTGTACAAACTTCCGCCACATGGGTAGTGTATACCGGACTGCATCTGGATCTGCGGATGTTTGTGCGTCGTCTAGGTCCTTATAAATTACTTCCCGTACGGCCAATTCCCTCAGGTACTGAATTCCCTTCTCCATGGTGGTCCATTTGCTTGGTAAACATACAAGTTCTTCCTTGAAGAGATACCTTTCCTTCACAGCTGACAGGAGACGCCTCCAGAGGCTGCGAGATTGTGCTCCATCTCCAATTGCTTTGTCAATGCATGCGTCCCTAGCAAGGGATCCCAGCCGCCTGGCTTCCTTGCCCTCCAATTCCACATAATTGGCTCCCGTGTCCCAGCACCGGAGCAGCCAGGTGACAAGCTGCTCGCCTATACAGCGACCAAAATCTTTTCGCACATCTCGTAGCTCACGCTGGTATAGAGTCCGGGTAATTACTGTTGATTTTTCGACATCCTCATCCTCATCTTCAGTCTTCTGCACCTTTGATGGCCGGTGTAGAGTCCGGGTAGTTACTGTTGATTTTCCGACATCCTCATCCTCATCTTCAGTCTCCTGCACCTTTGATGGCTGGTATGGAGTCCGGGTAGTTACTGTTGATTTTTCGCCATCCTCATCCTCATCTTCAGTCTCCTGCACCTTTGATGGCCCAGCCTCGTCTTCACTACGCCCAGACTTAGCAGAAGACTGTCTGCGTTTTAAACGACCTGAGCCTCTATACCATTTTTTCACCTTGTCTACAGGGGCAACTTGCACTGCTACAGCTCGTTTCTCTGACCCAGCCACAGGGTCTGCCACAGGGGTTGGAATACCCTCTGCGGGGTCAACTTGCACTGCTACAGCTCGTTTCTCTGACCCAGACGCAGGGTCTGCCACAGGGGTTGGAATACCCTCTGCGGGGTCAACTTGCACTGCTACAGCTCGTTTCTCTGACCCAGACACAGGGTCTGCCACAGGGGTTGGGATACCCTCTGCGGGGTCAACTTGCACTGCTACAGCTCGTTTCTCTGACCCAGCCACAGGAGTGGGAGCAGCTGCACGAGCTGGGGCAGCTGCAGGAGCTGGGGCAGCTGCAGGAGCTGGGGCAGCTGCAGGGGCTGGAGCTGGAGCGGCTGCAGGAGCTGGAACTGGAGCGGCTGCAGGAGCTGGAACTGGAGCGGCTGCAGGAGCTGCAGCTGGAGCGGCTGCAGGAGCTGGAGCTAGGTTGCTAATAGCATCAATTGCAGCTCGATAGGCACAAGCCAGACCCCAGCACGCTACAGTGATTTGTGTCACTTTGGAACTGCCAGAGTCATGACACCTTTTTTTCAAGCATTCTGCCAGCTTTTTAGGATTTTGCAGTTGTTCAGGGGTGAATGTCCAAAACACTGGAGGTGACCACTGCTCTAGAAACCTGCCCATATCCTCCCACACTCCCTGCCACTCGCAACTATCCCGCCTCAAGACAGATCTCCGGATTAGATTCCTAAGTAGTTGTTTAACCCTCCACAAAATCTGAAGCGCATTCAGGAGACATAACAACAAGAGCAGGCTGGTCTGAGTATCCCAAGGATATTCAACATCTCGGAGAACCACCGTAACTAACTCGGGGGATAAGAGGGTGGTGGTGAAGGAGAAAGGGAGAGTGAACAGGTAGGGAAACATGTCTTCCCCTGTCCCCTTCACAGATTGGCTCCCTAACGAAAACAGGCAATAGGTGTAATTGCTAATAGTTTCCGAGATATGGGTTCCAAAGTATAGAGTCGATGTCAGTGCTGAGTACAAATACCAGGTTAAAGTCGTGACCAGATATTTCATCATTTCATAAGCCATTGTTACACCGCACAGTACCATAACAATCTTAAACCAGGGCCCGGAAAGGATAAACAGTGCAACAGGGAGCACATACAGAAAGTAACGCACCATAAAACTCAATTTGGAATACAGGTACAGCAGACTGGAGATTAAGGCAATCAACATCGTGACTAGCAACTATTAAGCAGGTCCAATACTTATACCAATTTTAGTTTAACACACTCTGGTCAGATTTGTCGATATCTCAACCCTTCGGGCCCCACGTTGGGCGCCAAAAAGACTGTTGTGGTTTAACCCGGCTGGCAGCTAAACACCACACAGCCGTTCGCTCACCCTCCCCCCTCCCTCTCTGGGATGGGGGAGAGAAACGGGAAAGTGAAGCCTGTGAGTTGAGATAAAGACAGTTTATTAAGACAGGAAAATAATAATAACAATAATAATAATAATAGTGATAATGGTAATAGTATTAACAATAATAATGTGTAAGAAAACAAGTGATGCACAATGCAATTGCTCACCACCCGCTGACCGATGCCCAGCCTATTCCCGAGCAGCCGGCCCCCCCACCCCGGCCAGCCACCCCTATATATTGTTTAGCATGACGTCAGATGGTATGGAATACCCCTTTGGCCAGTTTGGGTCAGCTGTCCTGGGTCTGTCCCCTCCCAGCTCCTGCTGCACCCCCAGCCTGCTCGCTGGCAGGACAGAGCAAGAAGCCGAAAAGTCCTTGGCCTGGTGTAAACACTGCTCTGCAACAATTAAAACATCAGCATGTTATCAGCGCTCTTCTCATCCTAATCCAAAACATAGCACCCTACCAGCTACTATGAGCTACTTAACTCTGTCCTAACTGGAACCAGGACACACAGCAAGAAAACACACTACCTTACTACTATCAGAAAACTTGGGAATATTTGAAAATGCTTTACTGTGGTTATTATACAATATCAACAAAAGATGATGGGTGCAAATCCCTGATCTCTATGATGTCAAAGCAAAACGCTATTGACTTGCTTTGGGCTATTGCCTGATGAAGGTTAACTCATGAGGTATTTAGGCTTTTCCTAGTATCGCTGCTTTATGTTATTTTATTCCTTAAAGATGAGTAAGATTCAATTTGACATTTCTGAAAGAATGAAAACTCAATCCAGAAAGAATGCAAATGTGTAGAAAAGCTCTAGTTTTGAGTTTAGACTCTTTTAGACCCTAGTAGTATAAATCACTAAATTTCTTTACTTCAACTGCTTATACAAGTCTTTTCTGAGCAACAAATAAATGACTGTATATCGTCAAAAGCTCTGAACCTTGTTAGCAATATGGCAAAAGCTACTCAAATATTTAATTTTGTATGGCTATCATACTAAGGACATAAATTCCCTGATGTAAACAAAATATATATATATATTTTTCCCCTGTGAATTTCTTTCTTGCAATATCTGTCTACCCTCCATTTCTTCTCATAAAGATTTTTATTTTTTTCCTGATGCATTAGTTAGTCAAGAAAACAGATTTTTCCTACTTTCTCTCTGCCTTACTGATGAAAAGTCTTACCATTCCCATAGTCAAGAAAGCTATTTTGGCCTAGAGTGATATGAGAGAGCTGGTATGGCCAAAATTCATTGAGCTTTTTTGCAGTGGTAAAATCTGAATGCATTCTGATGCATTTAGAAGGTGATATGAAGGTAATATGAAAAACTCAGCTCTTATATTTCTTATTTCTCTGTGTTACTCAGTGTCACCTGCCCTGTAATATAGCATTCAACACCCCTTAATGTCATTTATATTGCAAGTTAACCTATGGGAGTTTAAACTCCCATGACATGCATTTTTCATTTAGCCACCAGAAGCAAATACTGAACTTTCCATGTCAGTAGTAACTCACCTTCGTAATATCACACTTCAATTTGCAACAGCAATAAAGAGCCTTTCTATCTGTCTTGTCTTGTTAACTCTTAAAATACATATAACCATGTAGGAAAAAGTAGCAGCTTGAAAAATGAAGAATGAAATTTTGGTTCCACTGGGTGTTTATTACTGACCTTAAAAGGATCAAAATTTTCAACCAAGTTTTGCAGCTTACTGTAACATTGTGAAATGAGATGAAGGTCAGTGTTCATTTTCAGTGGGTAGGTCATAACAGCATCTTGCACTTAGCTCAACTGTAGGATGAGACGAAAACAATCACAAAACTGTAGTAAACAGAACACTGCCAAAAAGTCAAGAAGTTTTCCTGAACGTGAGCCAATAAAACATACAGCACTCACAACTAGCTAACTTGAATTTCATAGATGAAATGATACATAAAAATCTTCCAGATTTTGCCTTTCTAATAAAACTTAGAGGATCATACCTACATTTAGTTATACTTAGCATCCTTATTTTAATACAAAGGTTAAGGGAAGCTGATAAACAGGATAGAGGCTGTCTCTGCTATCAGAAAGTAAGAATGACAGTTCTGGCACTCGTATCTACAGTTTGTAATTTCTGTTTCATTTATACACTTGAAAGAAGGATTTTTATGTATTTCTCATGACAAATTTAAAATGAATCTAGGAATATTTTGTTAGTTGAAACTGCTGATATCTGCAGTGCTGGAAGCATTCCCTAAATCAGGTTTTCCTTTTCATACTACACTTTCGGTTAGCTCCAATTGAAATGGTTCTGTTCTCTTCCTACATTTGGGGAGATTTTCTGTCACAAAAACCTTTCTCTGGGAAAGGTTTTCTCTTTTCATGAGAGATGTCTGCTCCAACCTATGCTGGCTAAAAACACATTTTCGTAATACGAAAATTCTCTATTCCACATATTAATAAATGACATTCTCATTTCAGCAAGATGACTGCACTCAGATAAATCACTTTTGAATTATTAGAAAGTTATGAGTATTTTCATAATATTATTTTGACTGTCTTCTCTATATATGATTAATTTATTCTTACAATATCTTTTAATCTTTTATTGACATAAGTGCATATTATATTTGTGTTGTTCAAATGTAGATGCCAGAAAAATACATATAAAATCCAGTCATCTGACTAATGTGTATTTGGAAGAGTGTATATGTAAATTATTTTAAAAAATTACTAGGATGCAAAACTATGGTAATGATATGCTAACACATTTTAAGAAGCCTCTTTGACGTTTCAGTTGTGATCAATCTTCTCTATGAAAGTTTAATAAAACCTTAAGAAAAGTTTATTCAGGTTGAAATTGGGAGGGACAGCACGGCAGAACTTTAGCTGATGCAAATCATTTAATACTGGAAACATGGCAGTAGACAATGCATAAAGATCTAATTCCACTGATATTGAATGTATCTTTCAAAAAATAATTCCCTAAAGAAATTCATTTTGTCAATTTATTTGTTACTGAATGAGAAGGAAAGCAAATGCTTATTTTTCTTTCTGTGAAAGCACCTTAAGGCTCCCCATCTATATCCAGTTCAGGCAGAAAAAAATCTCTCAGTGCTAAAATTTGGGGAGTTTTTTCTCCCTTTACAAAAGTAGAGTTGCTGCTTAAAGTACAAGGTAAGGGTACTGTTTTACATAGGTTTTCAAGCTTGATTCACATATATTTGAAATCTGGCAATATTAAACCCAATTGTAGTCCCAGATACACTTTAGATGAAGATACTTCTGTTCCAACTTGCCGTAGTCCTCATTGCCATAGTTCAAGCCAAACTGGTTACTAGACATGAGCTCTAGGTACCTACTCTTTATACAGGGAAAGAAACAATCAGGTAAACATAACTTGCACTTTTTGAAGAATAAACAATCTAAGAGTGAAAAAAAAAAAAAAAAAAAAAAAGACAGGTTACAAACAGTTTTTTTTTTTTGCCCAAAGTATATTATATATAATTATAATTTTTATTTTCTCCTTATTTCACACTCAGCACATTTGGAACTGTAATAGGCCCAAATTGTGTAAAGTGTTGTGACTTTATAGTATGGTTTAAGTGTGGCGGTATGCTCCCTCTGGCCAACCCAACCTGACCTTTAACCCTTAACCCTGCCTGGGTGATAACCATCAGTGGAGGCGACAATGAATGTGTCTGGTCATGATAGCTGAACAGGGCTCAAGGTGGATTCGGGGGAGATAGATCCAATGGCTAGCGGAGCATGCACCAACCATATGGCTGGTATGCAAATATGACTAGTAGTCAATCATCTTACCCCATAAACAGGGCACAGCCCAGAACTCGTGGAGCCTTTCTGTACTGCAGCAGGCTGCACACCTGGATCTTCCCCTTGAGCAGGGACACCTCTCAAGGTAACCCCCTGAGGTCAAGACATTCCTTACCTGTGACAGATACTTACCTTGTTGAAACTGTGCTAATAATTTGCTAAGCATGCTGAAACTTTGTAATCTTAGCTAAGTGATATAACGGATAGATTGTGCATATAATCCTTTAGGCATAAACCATTAAAACTGGGATTAGGATAGGATCGGGTTGTATCTAGATTCCTGGGAGTTTGGACAACAAAAGGTTCTCTGTTCTGAACTTCATGACTCAACATGAGGATCTCCTTGACACTTTTATTCTGACCCTGTCTTCTATGCAGTAAGTAAGTGACCTTGCCATCATGAATCTTTTTAAGGTTGTATTTACCATTAGAATTTAAATCATTGTATTATTCACAATTAAGCTTAGCTAAATTACTATTTTCATTAATAAATATATTGCTGCTTCTCTCTTACAAGTGAAGTGTATAATTCCTTTAGTGACAGTAAGTGGCAGGAATGCAGCCGTTTTCAGCTGGTGCCAGTATATACAGTTTCATTGTTGTTTGTGGGTTTCTTTCCACTTGTGCTTACCTCTTAGATGCTCAGTGTTCCATATATATATGCAAAACATATTGCATGTAGGAGTCTTGTACTATAGCTTAATCAATGCTGTAGGAAATGTGTTTCTATTTGCCACAATTCTTTACTTATTTTTCTAAAAGCATTTTATTTGGTTGTAGCTTTCACCTCCTGGATCCTCAGAGAAGTGTTTAAATTGAAGAACATTGCATTTGCTATTAATTAAAATAATAAGCATTTATAGAAGGATAATCTCTCTGTTTTTTCATTTTGAACTTGGTCACAAAATCTGTGTCAGAAGTCATTTCTGTTCAAATTTTGAATGCTAGTCTATAAACCTACACAAAGTTTGAGAGATCTAAGAATATCATAAAATGTAAACATTTCTGCAAAAAGTCAGTCTTCATTTACCTCATCTGATATTTTAGTATTCTGTTATAGCAATTACTATTATATGTAGTACTTTATTTGCAGATGGTACCATAACAGTTTTTGTTTGGTTGGTTGGTTGTTTTTTTGTTTGTTTGTTTCTTTGTTTTTGAAAAGCAGCCCCTTAGTATAGCCTACGTATATGTGCTAAGCTGCTGTAAAAGAGAGAAATGACACCCAGACCTCAGATATACTGGCTTTCAGGAGGGGAGGACGATAGATTTTCTCTATTTCTAAAACTACCTTCAGTTCAGAGTAGAACTCAGGGTAAGCTGAAAGACCTTCAGCTTAGAAGTATTATTCTAAGCACTGAAGATCCCTAATGTGAGCATGAAAAAATAATTAGTTTTTCACTTAGTCCTAACTGTTTTTCAATGCTTATAGAAATCATAGAATCATAGGATGGCTTGGGTTGGAGGGGACCTTAAAGACCACCTAGTTCCAACCCCCCCTGCCAAGGACAGGGATGCCACCGATTAGATCAGGTTGCTCAAAGTCCAACCTGGCTTTGAACGCTTCCAGGTATGGGGCACAGCTTCTCTGGGCAACTTGTTCCAGTGCCTCACCACCCTGAGTAAAGAATTTCTTCCTAATATCTGATCTAAATCTACCCTTTTTTACTTTAAAACCATTATTACTTGTCCTATCATTACACTCCCTAACAAAGAGTCCCTTCCCCACTTTCGTGTAGGCCTCCTTTAAGTACTGGAAGGCCACTATAAGTTCTCCCCGGAGTCTTCTCTTCTCTGGGCTAAAAAAAAACAACTCTCTCAGCCTGTCTTCATAGGAGAGGTGCTCCAGCCCTTTGATCACCTTCACAATCTGGACTCAGTCTCTCAATGAGTTCTTCTCCCAGCCTGTGTTCTTGTCTGTGATTGCCCCAACTCAGGTTCAGCACCCTGCACTTGAACCTCATGAACCTCATGAGGTTCACGTGGGCCCACTTCCCAAGCTTGTCCAGGTCCCTTTGTATGGCATCCCTTCCTTCTGTTGTATCAACTGCACCACTCAGCTTGTTGTCATCTGCAAATTTGATGAGGGTACACTCGATCCCATTGTCTATGTCATTGATAAGATATTAAACAGAACCAGTCCCAAGATGTCCCAAGAGGGACACGGCACATCACCAGCCTCCACCCAGACATAAAGCCATTGACCACAACTCTCCCAGTGTGGCCTTCAAGCCAATTCCTTATCCACTGAATGGTCCACCCATCAAATCCATATCTCTCCAGTTGAGACATAGGGATGTTGTGTGGGACCATGTCAAAGGCCTTACAAAAATACAGGCAGATAACACCAGTTGGTCTTCCCTTGTCAACCGAGGCAGTTACTCTGTCATATAAGGCCACTAGACCTTCTGGTGAGGCACTATTTGCCCTTGATGAAGCCATGATGGCTGGCTGGCTCGGATCACCTCCTAGTCTTTAACATTGCTTCCAGAAAGATCTGTTCCGTGATCTTCCCAGGCACAGAGGTGAGGCTCACTGGTCTGTAATTCCCCACATCCTCCTTTCCACCTTTTAAAAATGGCAGTGATGCTTCCCTTCTTCCAGTCACCATGGACTTCACCTGACTGCAATGACTTTTTGAATATGATGGAGAATGGCTAGGCAACTCCATCAACCAGTTCCCTCAGGACCCTGGGATGCATGTCATCAGGACCCATAGACTTGTACCTGTTCAGTTTCATCAGGAGGTCTCAAACTTGTTCTTTGGTTACAGTGGGAGGAACTTTGCTCCCCCAGCCCCTGCCTAGAGGTTCAGGGACGCAACACGACCAAATTCCACATTAGGATTTTAATGTGTGTGTTTTGGGTCATGTTAATGACCTTTAATGAGCCAAAGGTTACCATAGATCAGTCTGGAATCTTTCTGCAGCTGTTTTTCTTGTTGTTGTTTTTTACCTTTCATCCCTTATGTCCCTCACTTCTGCTAGCTCAAGGCTACCAGTCTCCCTGTTTTCTTTAAGGTTTCCTTATTTTCTCAGCTTAAGACTATACCAGGCTACAAGCCTTCCTATTTTCTTCAAGGTTTCTTTGTTTTCCCTAGTTTAAGACTACACAGATATCTGGTGGTTGAAGTCCCCCATCAGGATAAGAAATGCTTCTTGCACCTGAAGCAAGAAGGCATTATCAACACCTTTTGCGCTATTTTGGTGGCACTGGTTCTAATCAGGTGGTTGGTTGGTCCGACATTGTATGGCTGTCCTTTCCTGGGTCTTGAACTTTATGCATATACTCTCTTTTTTTCCAGACCCAGAGCATTGTATCTGTTGCACAGAGGCACTTTGGAGGCAAAGGGGGGTCTCCTCCTTCTGCTCCAAGCAGAGGCATGGGTCTAGCCTCCTTTGTCTTGTGAGTTAGTCAAGGCCATCAGCTCAGGACTGGAAGCTAGCTTACCTTCCCCTTGCAAGGACTTAAGGCAGAGCTGTCACTCAGCCCATATCAGCGCACAATACAATGCATCAATCTCTCACCTGGGTTCCTGGATACAACACTGCCTGGTGAGCTCCTCTCACAACATGGCAGCTTGCTGGAAAAGTTCATCCAGCTGGGCATATGCTTGAACACATGATATCCACTGCTGCCTTCAGGCCCTAGGGGGACTTGCAGGTTCTTGGAGTTTCCTGTGACTGAGGTGTCTGGGCAGCTCTTTCAGTCCTCAGGAGGCCTGCTTGGGTGTAGATTGTGTCCCCTCTGTCTGGGTTTAAGCCTCAGCACAGCAGTTGCAGCAGGTACATTTTTGTTTCAGCAAAAGACTGCTTCTTGTTGCTCCCAGAGGAGAAGAAAGTGGCCCACCTTCACCCTCCCAGTGAGACCTGCTTTGTGAACTGTCTGTATGATGCGCCATACCCTGTTTGGTCACCCTGTTCACTACGCTCCTGGTCACTTGTACTCCCTAGAGATTGCCTTTGTATGCATCAGGGTGGCCAACGCTCCTCCTGGCTGATTGACTCGGCAAGTTACTGAAATATACTCTTTAAAATAAAAAGTAAAAATGGTATTGAATTAGTAGTTACTGCATGTGCACTCTCTGCTTTTCATTACTTTTTACTGAAATTCTATTGAAATTAAGAGAATAAGTAGCTATTAAATTGCCATAGAAATCCTTGCAGAAGAGTTGGAATTCAAGGCAAATTAGTTAGTTACAAAATGTCACTATTCAATGGAAACAGGGTAGCTATTGAATTTCCTTCATTTCAGTCTCAGTTCCACGGCTATTCATCTGTAAAGTGTTTTGGTTATCTATCAGATTATTTTAATTTAAACAAATCTAGGTAAGAGAGCAACTTTCTTTTGTTTGATTCCTATTTGACTAGAATTTTGCTGAAGGGTGTAAAACAAGCTCACCAAGTCCAAATCTTCGTAGGTGACCTCATTAAAGACAAAATTTTAGAAGTTAGTTAATTTATGTGAATGGTAAGAGAAAAAGTACAGAGTTGTGCTACTCCGTTATATCCGTATATTTTATTTATTGTTTTTATTTATCAACTGAAAGGGTATGGGAGGTGAGTGAGCATGCTCAAAGAAGCATGTTGGGAAAAAAAAAAAAGTAATATTAAAATGCTCTTACATTAAAAAGCTGTATTTAAGCAGAGGCAACAAGCTGCTGCGTGAAGAATGGCAGCTGTAGTTTGTTTATTTGGGGGAAATGAAGAAAATGGTTTCACAGACTTTAGAGAAGTGCCAGGAATATGAGTGGGCACCATGCCAATCAAAACATCTTTTTGAATACTACTATTTGAAAGAAATTATATCCAACACTCTGCAAATGTATATATCACCTTTCAGTAAGTAAGATAAACACATAGAGATAAAAAACAGGCCTTTGATTATCACATTTTTTTCTTTACTTGACCATCACCCAGCAGAACAACAGGTTTCTTCCTGCTTTCCTAATATGTAAACTAGAAAATTTTTGCAGTATTCATGGAGTTAATGTGGATGACCAGTAACCCAGATCCAGCACCTGGATTAACCTAGTCTGAATGTAGACTGGTCCTCGGCAAATCCAGATTTGAGCCTTATTGGATTCCTCTTTCACTCATGGGCATTGATGAGATTTCTAGGCCTATCTTACAGGTATTTGTTCTAAATTAAGACAAACCATTTTCTAATTATTGCAGTGAATTGTGGGTAAATTGCTGTCATTTGGGGCACCTATAAGCATTGTGATGACCTACACATCCCTTCTCATTATTTGAACAATTAAGCTTGAATCTCATTATTAAGTGGAGGATTGTCTGACTAGTGAAAGGCAATTTTTTACCAATGCATGCCTATTCCCACAACAGCATCTTGGAGTAGGGGAGTTTGTATGGGTTGGAAATTCAGGTCATGCCAAAAAAAGCATTATATCTAAGTGAGAAGTAAAGCACAGGATAAGTCACAGGATAACAGCAAAATATTTTTACTACAGTTAGGGTTCAATTTAGTTTAGGTACTAATATCTGCTTTACATACTAATTACAATATAAAAATAGCAGCAGAGGATTGAGCCTAGGCTTTCTGTCTATAGATTTCCCCAGGCTTCCAAGTGAGTCTTGTAACTGTTGGTGATGGCCCAGCCACATCTATTGGTACCTGTGAAGCTAGATTGGATATTCCCCAAATGGATACCATCTTTCTTCATGCTGCAGTGTAGCTGGAGACAAGGAATGGGTTAATTACCTTTTTTTCTATGGAAAGAAATACACAACCAGGAAGAGCTGGTGAATAAGAATGTTAATCTGTTTGATTTCCAATATGTACAATTCCTGCAGGCATAAGCCTGAAAAGAGATTAATTATCACAGTTTAGGGCTTATGTACTCATAAACTGCTACTAAGACATCTCAAAATTCCCAGAATGATTCAGACTCTGCCTCTCCATTACTGACTTTCAATCTAAAAAGGCTTATTCAATTCCCAGTTTTTAAGGCCATAATTTTTAGATTTCAGTATACATTCAGAGGAGTTATCATGACTATCTGCAATTTCCAATAAATGTGTTGAATTGTGCCTTTAGGAAGCTCTAGCTTAAGACAGCTGAAATTATTTGTTTCTCTACAGGGACTCACTATGTATATAATATATGTAGTAATGAACTGTAAGAACACAGGAAGCAAACAATGCAGATCTCACGGGCTCTGAGCAGCTGCTGACCAATGAAGATTGCACCCAGGCTTTGGGGTAGATGTGCAATTGTCATGCTTTTACACAGAATTCTAAATGTTGCCTGAAGGTGTACCTTCATTATTAGCTGATCTAAGTTCACGTTAGCTGATTCTGTTTCAGAAAATAAGGATGTCAGACACATGTCCTTGCACTTTTTTGTGTTCCTGACCCTGTACTAGACAGTTAGCAGGGCCAGAGGGCTAATCTCTAGGAAAGTCAATCCAATTTTATCTTTTTTTTTTCTTTTTTCCTTCCTTTTTTATTATTTTATTTTAATGTGTTCAACTGAGTTTGTTCTCTGATTTGGTTCTCCCTGTGGTCTTGAGTTTTTACCCCATGAAGGGGCAAACTCACCACACATCCCCTGCCCACAAGGGAGGGGATGTGTGATGAGCTAGGAGACCTAAATAAACAATTTAACAACACTCTAGGGTGTTCTGTGTTCTAATTTCTTTCACTTCATTATCCTCATTTATAACAACAACAAAAAATAGATTTTGAATTTAAAACCTTTTAATCCCTTTCCCACAGCAAAGGATCTAGCCAGATCCACTTCAATGATTCATGATATTGAGGTGTCCTGTCACTTTTGACATTCAGGAGACAACATTATACCCAAAAACTAACAGCTGATCTCCCTCTTCTTCCATGAAGGAGACAAGGAGGGCCTGAAAGTCTCCTCCTGTGCGTTCTTCCATCTGAAGAAAGGATCTGTCACTGCTGTTACTACCGTCTCAGATGGGAGGGGAAATTGGTGCCAGGGCCATGTTTTCTCCTAAGCATACGGCCTGGCACAGAGTGGGAAGGTGTGATAGAAAACACTTCCAGCCCTGTGAAGGCAGTATCTGAGCAAGCTACATTTGGGAATCTCTGGCCGTGATTTCACATTTGGCACCCGCCCTGCTTAAGCTGGGTAAGGCAGTGATGGCAGCCAGTTGTGCGTGTTTGTACCACTGTCTCATCTGCAGTTCCCTGGTCTTGTGATCCTGCACACAGACAAACAGCCTTGCTGACACAGAGCACAGAAAGGCAGTATGTAGGAAATAAGCTGTGAGGGCTTACAGGAGAAGAGTATGGGAGGGGAGAGAAAAAGGGCCCCATGGGCCAGTGGTGTCAGTAGAAATGCCAATGAGACTGTGATTTAGAGAAGAGTTTGATGTTACAGAGACATGAAGCTGAGGGTAACTACCATGAACAGGTTGGTCACATTTCTGCCCTCCCCATATCTTTCTGCCACATCTCTTTGAACAGCAGTGGAGCCTGCAGAGAGATGATTGAGACCAAAGCCATTAGGAAGTTAACCCAAAGCTGGGATAGGCTTTCTGCTGCCCTAGCTACCTGAATTAACTCATATGCCACAATATCACCTTATGGCAGAAGGAAATAATTCAGGACAAGAGGAGGAATGAGGATTTTGTCTGCATCAGTAGATTTTTAGGTGGATTTAGCAGTAGCATTCCTAAGGTGAAGCATCCTGAGAGGGATGAGCTAGTCTAAGGTATGTACACTGCCAAGCAGTGAACCCTTTTCCCAGCTATGTGCTCTTTTTGTTTCCCTTTTCAAGATCTTCCCTCCAAGCTGAATCAGCCAAATAAGCTAGTAAAAAAAAAAATAACTATGCATGGAAAAAAATGTTTGAAATTCTCTGCCAGCTTAGTAAGTAGCATCAGCTCAAGCAAGGAGTGTCCATTTCAAGTAGAAATGCAAATCATAACTTTACAAGAGATGGCTGAGTTCACCACTGATTAAAAGGGGTCTTGTCACTTATTCCTTCTCCATTACTGTAAGCTCTTCTGGCTGAATATTTGGCCTGACTGCCTCCTGCACTTTGATGCTGAAAGCAGGATTTTGTGAACAGGACCATTGCCCAAGAATGAAATAATTCCTCCACCTAATGTTTTGTTTTGTTTTGTTTTGTTTTCCCCTATCCAGGTTAGTTTTCTGGTTGATCACTTAGTTGTCTTGGCTTATTGTCTAACTGTATCAACTTCCAATGTATGCTCTAGCCACTACAAAATAAACTGTGAGTGCTCATAACCTGGAGTGAGAATGAGAGAGGGGGATCTCCCAGACTGTACTACATAGTTAAAAGCTCCAAACTGTAGCTCCACATTCAGTGCCTCCTTTCAGTTCCTCCTTACAGTTATATGCAGCACCGTGATGAAAAAACATGAATCTGCTTAAAGAAAATAAGCTGTCACTTGCTTTATGTACTTGCCAAATACATGAGTTTATTATTCCAGTTTTATTGTTTGGTAGATAATTCCTGGTTCATGGGCTGTCTTATACAAAGAAGAAAATCTGTTATGTATAATTTTCTATTTTTGAATTCAGATGATTTGTTCTGTTTCATACTCTAGTATGAAGAAATAGTGGTTTTGTTTTATTTTAATATTCAACTAATCTTATTAAAGACTTATCACAGTACCATACAGATTAATGCTATTTTAATGTATACTGTATCCTCCTATATGCAATGAACCAAAATATTTTATAGATTCGAATATGTTTATGAACTAGAAATAATGAAGAGATAAGGAAAAGAGCAATCAAAATGGTGAAAAAGGAAAAAAAAAAACCAGATGCTTTCTAATGTGATTTTGAATAGTGGGCTGCTGAGCAGTGATATGTAGGAAAACTGAGAGAAGGTTCCAGGTTCCAACATGAGTAATGGTAACAAAATAAAATAAATAAATAAAAATAAAAATAAATTAAAAAAAAACAAAACAAAACAAAAAGGACAAAGAAAATTATATTAGACCAAAAGAGTAATGAAATATAAAGCACAAAGTCCTGGTAGTACCTTGCAGTAAATGTGTCAGAATATTACAAAAGGCCAGCTTTAATCTGGATTCTGAAATTAATGCTATATTTAATGTATTTATTCATCATTGTATGCATAAGAAAATATGAGTATTTATGAATACAGGGCAACACTTCAGAAAGCTTTGAGAAAGACTGCTTCATCCCATCTGAGAATTCTGAGAAGAATGTTAAGAACCCCTGTCTTGCCTTGTGGCTTGTTTTTGTATGTTTGTTTGCTGTTGTTTTGTCCTGTCTTTTTCTTTTTTTGAGGTGTTTTTATAAGGAAAACAGAATCGCAATAGCAGGTTTGGGTAATCAGCGCTGACAGTAAAATTGAGGAAATGCTTTGCTAAAGGATCTGAAGATGAAAACTATCATCAGATACATTAAAAAAAAAAAAAGTTATAATTTAGGAAGAAGTGTCTTCCATCTTCCAGATTATGAGTATTTCAGGTGATGAAATGTTATTTCCTCATAGCTGTGTTTTAAATAGCTGGGTTGCTTTTTCTATACATACTAGCAAGAACTAGAACAAAATGATGAGTACGTGCACATAAGGAAATATCGTTTAAGATAAAACTTATACAAGGACAATAAAATGTAATTTGTCAAAGGACAAAAGGTGCAATCTTGAGTCATTACAATAACCATCTCTTAAGCAGGAAATGGGGATTTCCCACTTTCTATAGGAGTGACCTAGACTATATTGGGATTACATACTTCTACTACTGTTAGCATATTATGCCTTTACATAATAAAGCCATGGTTTCAGCTTGATTTTTAATAGGAAATTTCAACGCATTAAGGTTTCATTGAGCTACATTTTATCTTTAAAAGCTTTCTGTGTTGCTAGTATGTTGCTACAGCCTTTTAAATATCAGTAATATTATGTTACGTTAACTACAGCGAACTTAACAAATAGATATTTTAGTTAACAGTGTTCTATCTCCTAAATAAACATGAGGTTTTCTGTTACCAGAATGTTCAACACTAGCACATTTCTGAGATAAGCATGAGCACATGAGGAGGACTGTAATTACAGCAATTATGGAAAAGTAATTTACTGGTTATATAAACTGAACAGCTTTGAAAGAGAGTGGATCAACCATAAAAAGAAGTTCAATATTGAAAATAAATATTTTGGGATCTGCGAAATGGTTGTTATGTGGATAAGCAAACTGTAAGCATTTTGCCTAAAGTGCATATATTTTCATTTTGGAGGTCCTTATAAATATAAGTTTGTGTTTTATAAAAAAAGACTTAGAAATGTTGGAATTAGAGAGATATATGCAAATCTGTCGTTTCCCATCTGGTATATACTTAGGGCTTACTAAAGAAACAAATAAGTATAGCTAAATTTACATGTCTTTGGAGGGAAGAAAAAAAAACTTTTACATTTTGAAATAGGTAAAACAATTATTTATTTAAAGGAAAGTTGAGAAATTCATATGTTAATGCCAGAGCATCCAATGAAGAATTTGGTTATCTAAAGACAAATCTGATCCAAATCCATCTCCCAGAAAATAAATGACGATTTACATTACATTTAGGTGGCTCAGAAATGAAATCTACATATAAACAGTTATGTTCCAGCCCAGTAACATTCAACCTTAAGATTTCAATGTTTGGTAAAAAGAACACCTGGGGTTTGTCAGCTATTTTTAAATACACTGCAAAATGGGATTAAGCAAGTTCATGTATCCCATATAAAATTCCTAAAGAGGTTTGTGTCCTCACCAAATGGAGTACACAAATTTTCAAGAGTACATAAACAGAAGAACGAGTACTGTGTTCTAGCTGAGATTTTTATCAAATCAGGCTAATTTTTGCAGTGGCTACCTTTAAAGCTAGGACCATACTGCAGATAGGTGTGCTCTGCAACAGACTCCGCAATCCCGCCCTCCTGACTGGAGAGCATACGCTTCTGTGACTCCATCTTTATGTATCTCTGTGTCTCTATACCTGTGGCCCTCAGGGGTCTGCACTGGGACCAGCACTATTTAAATCTTTGTCAGCCACATGGCATTGAGTGCACCTTCAGCAAATTTGCAGGTGACACCAAGATGAGTGGTGCAGTCAGTATGCTTGGAGGAATGGATGCCATGACCTTGAAAATCTTAAGAGCTGTGCCAACGGAACCAACACACAATTCAACAAGGCAAAATGCAAGGTCCTGAATCTGAGTGAGAACAATCCCAGACATGAATACAAGCTGGGTGATGAGTGGATTGAGCGCAGCCCTGCAGATAAGGACTTGGCAGTACTAGTGGATGAAAAGCTCAACGTGAGCTGTCAATGTATACTCACAGCCCAGAAAGACAACCATACCCTGGGGTGCATCAAAAGAAGCATGGCCAGCAGGTTGAAGGAAGTGATTCTACCACTCTACCTGGCTCTCATGACACCCCACGTGGAGTACTGCATATAGGTCTGAGGTCCCCAGCCTAAGACATGGACCTGTTAGAGCAAGTCCAGAGGAGGGCAATGAGGATGATCAGAGGGCTGGAGCACCTCTCCTATGAAGACAGGCTGAAAAAGTTGGAGTTATTTAGCCTAGAGAAGAGATATCTCTGGGAAGACCTCAGAGCTCCTTTCCAGTACCTAAAGAGGGCTTAGAGGAAAGCTGGGGAGGTACTCTTTGTCAGGGAATGTAGTAGTGACAGGACAAGGGGTAACAGTTCTAAGCTAAAAGATTTAGATTAAATATTAGGAAGAAAATCTTTACTCAGAGGGTGGTGAGGCTTTGGAACAGGTTGCCCAGAGAAGCTGTGGATGCCCCATCCCTGGAAGTGTTCAAGGCCAGGTTGCATGGGGCTTTGAGCAACCAGGTCTAGTGGGTGGCATCCCTGCCCATGGCAGGGGGGTTCGAACTAGGTGATAGTTAGCGTCCCTTCCAACCCAAACCATTCTATAATTCTATGATTTTATCTTTCCCATGAAAATCAGAAATTAGGTAGGAGAGCTCTGCACCCCCATTTCCTTCCGGGTGGAGATGGAACATAGCCTGAATGCACTCCCAGGTCCTAAGAGACACTTCAGCATCTTGAGTTTAAACAAAGCTTAAATGGTCTATTTGTGGTAAGAATGGTAACATGTAGATCTTGCTTACATGTCAAACCAGTGCTGCCCTAAACCTAACATAATTGATTAAATAATAATAATAATCTTTCTTTGATCTAATGCCTTAAAATGGATGGTCTGATTATCAGTTGCCTGTTACCTGCCCATTGCAATTTTACATTCACATTTGTCTCTGATTAATAGCATCCATTACAAGCACTGGGCATATTCCACGGTCAAACTAAACCACATGGCAATTGTATGTTCCATTGCCTTGTAGTAAGTCACAGCATTTAATTGCATTATCACAATACTAAGCTATTATAAGAAAGTCAGGAGCAAATAATGAGGTCTGAATAACTATTTATAGCCATTCAAGCTTTGGGGACTGTTACATTTGAAACTGTCACTTATACTTTGCAGGGAGAAAATTAAGATTTCTGTCTGAGTTAAATGCTGTTGAAAACTAGAGGGCTGGGCCAAAATTATTATAGAACATAAACTGCTTTAAAAACAATCCTACTGCTATAAATGCTTCTTTTTATATGAAGTATTTGATGGAAATGGATTGCAGTTACTCTTGACTGTATGAAGAAAGGTACCCTGTAATGTTTTAAAAAGCTCTTGTATTCCACCTTTAAAGATTTGGTGTATTAACTTGGCAGAAAATGGCTTATAAGAAGACCTTACTTACATGAACGACAAAGCTGAAGAGTTCTGTATGCTATGGGAAGAGTATATCACTTTGTCAGCGGGAAAGAAAACAGGTACCAGTGGGAGATCATAAAATGAAAAAGGAGTTTGCAAGGGGATGAAATACTGTAACACTTGGTCCTTCATTTTGTAATATGTCTGGAATTCTTCATTCCTATTTATAATCCATGTTTTTAAAATCAGTGAAGCGGAGCAAAATTGAGAATAGTAGAAAGGATACCTATTTGTATAGATGCCTATCTTACTAACAATTTTCATTCAATACATCTGCTTTCTTAATTGTATTTTTAAGGAGCAGTCCTGAAGAACTGCATAGGTGTAGAAATGAAAGGGCTCTTCAGATATCTAGCAGACATTTGTATACAATAATGTATATTGTGATGTGTGATTTGTATTGTAATGTAAATACAAGACATCCTAATTGATGTAATCTGCAATATAATGTTGCTGGCTTTAACTGTCTAGCTCTACATAGAATGAAATTCTACACCATGGAAGGTATAAATTAAGTTTTAAAATATATAGAATAACTCAAAGCATATCTGATTATTCCAGAAAAATTCAAATGTTCTCAAGTTTCACCAGGGAAGGTTTAGATTGGATATCAGGAAGAATTTCTTCGTAGAGAGGGTGATTAAGCATTTGAACAGCCTGCCCAGGGAAGTGGTGGAGCCCCATCCCTGGAGGTTTAGTGATAGGACTTGTTAGGCCACGTTAGAAGGTCTTTTCCAACCTAGATGCTTCTATGATTTTATGAATGGAAATACTTGTATTATCTTTAATATATCTTTATATATCTTTAATATATATGTCTTCTTTAGACTATTTGCTTTAAAGTAGCTTCATTCAAGTAAAAAAATACTCTCCCACAAAAATAGTCTTGTAATTGAACAAAATGTGATTCATATAAAAAATATATATCAGGAAGATAAGCCCAACTCTATAGTTGAAATGATTTCATTCTTTCTGAACACCACAAAAACATAAATCAATCTCCATTCATATCCCAGAATTTATTATTCTTTTAAGAATACTGTCTGCAATTATTGTGGAAAAACAACGAACTTTTTCAGGATTTCTAAGGCTCAACAGGCCAAAGGTATCCATAATCAAATAGAGCTTGAATTCCATTTGAGGAACTGTTAAAAAATCTCATTTTCTGCAGCCTCTTCTGACTTTGACCATGTTTCTTCCTAATGGATTTCTTTGATGGAAAGTGAATGAAAAGGATTGCTGTGTGTTGTTTTTGAATACTATGTTCTTGTACAAATTTCTGATGTAAGAATTTCAAGTCAACAGAAAAATAAGACACAAGTTCTTGCTGCAGTGAATTAAAAAGCAAGTTATTTCAATTTTCTATTTTTATCTAAGTAGGAAGCTCATCTAGTTAAAGGAAGATTTAAGATAAAGATAATTTTCATGTTTAATTTGTTGTAAAAAATGCAAGGAGTGAGTAATATGGCTTTGTATCACCTTAAATTCAACTTGATCCAAATAAATATTATTTTCTTACCAATACTGAAAAGCAGGTACTAAAAATTGAAGGAAGGTGCTGGAGATTTATTTTGGGGTGACTAGACAAGACATTCATTTGTAGGACAAATTATAAGCAATAAATTGAGCCTAGGTATTAAGAGGTGTATATGAGAGGCTTAGAAACCTGATGAGGTTTAGAAAGGTATGAAGTTGATGAGGTGGAGAAATGCAGAATGTTATTCTAAATGCCAGCACTTATAGATGAGGACATGCTCTGAATGCTGTTGTGAAGTGAGAGAAATACAGTCTGGTTTGGATAAAGGGAGAAAAACAACAGAAATTGAAAGCAAGCCTTTCAGTTCAGTATGGAATAACATGACACCATGCTGAACAAATCTTTAAAAAAAAAAAAAAAAGTAGCTGTGATTCTGAAGGTCACAATTCACTCCTTTGGAATTAGCCTGCTTATTTCCATCTTCTGTAGGAAGGCCAGGTTACTTCTACTGTTTCTCCCAGACAGAATTTGCTAAGACAGAGCAACAGTCTGCTCTTTCCTTTTCACATGGGAAATACTATTAAAAGACCTTCACTTGTCTCTCAGTGACACAGGGCTCTCTTTTTCCCTTTGTATATCTCTATTATCTTGGGCCCTGAGAGAGTCAACTCAGCAAAGCAGAGTAAGTTTATAAAGAGCAACCTTGCATTGAGCTTGAGATACATTCAAACATGGGATCATTGTTTTGTGATAATGACAGTCTTTGTTTTCTTTGTGCATCTTAAGGTGAGCAAAATTCTTGTCTGGCACATGAGAAAAGCAGAGAGAAGGTGAGCTAAGTAACAGAATCTATGACTGACTGACTATAGGGTTCAGAGAGCATTTCCAGTCCAACAATATAGACATAGCCAAAATAAACATTAGGAAATACATGCAAAAATTTCAAAATGCAGGTGAGATCAAGGCTTGTAGAGAATATGTAGGTAGGCCTAAGATATACGAAGTCCATCTGCATACTGAAAACAGTAGCAAGATAAACATGAGAAGAATGACACCCAAGTGATGTGGTAAAGAGGCAAATTAGTGGGAGAATGCTACTTCTAAGTATTTAGAGTGTAAACACATTGAGAAAAGATTGTGCCCTCTAATGGATTTATTAATTTTCTTGCATATCGTTGAAATTATCTGCTTGTGAAGGAGACCTGTTACCAAAAAAAAAAAAATCAGAATTTACAAGATGATTAAAACACTCCAGTGGCATACCAACAACCAAGCAAAAGTTTTTCTTTCTACAATGTCAAGGTAGCAAATTTGAATATAGGTGATCCATGGGGGAAGAAAATAGATTTCTTATATATTTCAGATTTGGTCAAGTTCATAAGAGCCAGTAAACAGTGTTCTCAAGGGCGTATATCTTTCTAATGGAATTTTACTGAAGATTGATTGCACTACCTTAATAATTAGAAGGTCTTAATAAGGGGTTTACCTTTGACAAATAGTATTGTTAGAAACTACCATGCACTTGTTGTAAGCTAATAAGGTTGAAGTGTCAAGAATGCATTTTAATCTTGGTGTTACATTATAATTAGAGGTAATTAATAATCCAGAAATAATTACCAACAGAAAACTCCAATCCCTTCTCACTGTTTAAGAAATTCTGTACAGAGTATATGTGAGGTATATCCATAAAAGAAATCTTCATAAAAGGTAAAAGACGATTTCACTCATTTTGAATCAGAGTAGGGGAAAAAAAATGGACAATAAGGCTAGAAGCCACAATCACAGACTCAGCATAGAACACTCTCCAGCAGAGTGTCTGCATATCCAGAGGTAGCAGGGACATGAGCTGAATCAGCATACTTACACACCCCAGGGCTGTAGTTTTATGTACTACATCTGCACCTATGATGTAGTTGAGCTGTTGTCTGCTGGGCTGGAAATCCAGGGCTTCATGGAAGCCCATTCCTGATGTGCAGACTGTTACAAACCTCTCAGCTTCTTCATAAGGTGATATTTCTGTCTTTCTAAGAAGGACTCTGGATCATCGTTTCTGACCAGCACTGATCATGTTAACATCACTGCGAAAGCAAATAGATGGACTCTGCTTAGTGTTCTGGGATCACCCATTACTTACCGAGCATGGGTTTTAGGGGGATATGAGAGCTTTTTTGCAAGAATGATCCCAATCATTGGAAATTGCCCAAAAGCAGCTCTGAAGACACTCCTGCAGCAAATAAGGCAAATTTGTCCTTGATCCTGGTTTTTCTTCTGTACACCTCCGTTGGTGCACACAGAAAGGAATTATTGCACCTGTGGCGACTTTATCAAAAATCCAAAAACGAATTGGATTTGGGTGGGTGAAATTTGAAGCCTGGAAGTGTGCCCGTTTCTAAGAGTGTGCCCATTTCTTATCAGCCTTGCAATTCACTGTCTACTGGTGACAAGGTATTTTTTGATGTGCTCTGAAGTTCACAAACTGGGTATCAAATGTTTTTGAACAGGTAGAAGAAAATACTCATCATCCTATAGCAGTACAAAAAACGTAGTCCCTCTTCTCACAGGAATACCAGGATTCTTGTGCAACTCATAAAGCAGGTATTCAACTTTTGCAGTAATACGATATGTCTTAAATAAAAGTGAAATGAAAAAAGACTCCATAGCAGGGTAATTAAATGTATTAATTCCCCTTGCTATCCCAAGTGGATTATCATGACTCTTAAGTGGTCAAATTTCTTTTATTTTGTTTAAAAAAAATATGTAGTATAGTATAATTGATGTTAAATTCCTGATTAACCATAAAAGCCCTGGTTGAATAAGTGATGTCTGGCAATTTAAACAGGTTTTGATATTACAGTGTGTAAGAAGGTTTTATTAATACTATTGAACTGAAAACATAGCTTGAATTGGTTCCTGTTTTGTATAAATGTTAATATCCTGTGTAGATGACCTTGCCCCTAATTTCATATATATTTTAGCTCAAGGCAGCAAGGGAAATTTAAAGCCTAACTACAAATAACAGTGTGGCAGAACAAGTAATTTTGACTTGTGAGGAATCAAAATGGAATTTTCTCTCATTAAGAATACGGATAAATAATTATACGTCTTAAAAGCTAAACTGTGTAATGAAGATAAGGTACTCAATGTAAAAAGGAGACAGTGTTATAGTTTCACTAAATATGTGCGCTAAATATGTGCATAGTGTAACCAAGGCAAAGCATTCACTAAATCTCTGGGATTTATCGGCAACCAAGGCAACTCACTTTACAGGTGGAGGGTCGCATAAAAACAGTTTCAATAACAACATTTTATTTTAAAAGCTTGCTAAATTTTTTTCTTTAATGCTGTTGCTGTGATATACTCTGTGGCATGTCTGATATATATAATAGTGCTTGTTGCTGTAAAAGTCGTTTTGCCACTTCTTTGGGATGACCTGTATAACTCACAAGTGGCATACCAGCAATAAAACCTTTATAGCACTCTGCACTATTACTGATTCTAACCGTATGTTGATGCATATACTTACGTATATAATAAAGCACAGACTGTTCTTTAGCATACCACTTCATAAGACAAATGTCAGTGTGACTTAACAACATGAACAAACTTTACCAGTACAAAATTAGTAAACTTTCATGTAACTGTAAAGACAGCTGGAAACCTGACATAGATCAAATAGCCCAGGTCAGTCTGGCTCTTGCTTGCAATGGAAGTTTTAGCTACCCTGCCTTAAGAAACATTGTATCTGTGCTTGCTTATCTTACAAAGTCTTATCTTTACATGTGCCATTACAGGCAGATTACTTATTTTGAAATAAGAGATTTCAAATGTTAGCAGTCCCATTTTCACTGTCCTGGCAAAAACTGGTACCAGGAAGAACAGCCACTGGAAGTGATGGCATAAAACTACATTTCTGGAAATACTAAAGAGCAAGGATCTTTAATCCCTGCAAAAAAAGGGACTGCAGGAAGAAGACTCACCTGCCCCCAAAAATGAACTAGCAGTATGCCAGAGCACACGCAACCTCATCTTGTTCATCTTAACACTCCACAGCCCAATTTATCACTACAGTCTGTTGAGAAATTGATGGAAAAATCAAATAGCTTAAACATCTGTTTTTCTTCTTTTTTTTCTATTTTTTTTTAATTTTAAAAATCAAGATATGTTAGTTCAGCACAATTGAAATCTTTTGTCAGGGCACGCAAGCTTCCATGAAGCTATATCTGTACTTATTCTGACAAGGGTACTCACCTCAGATGTGGAGACTGAACTGAAGTCCATCATTTGTAAGAGGAACTTAATAACACAGATGTTTGCTTTTTCTCTTTCTGGATGAAAAAAGACAAAGTTTCAGGACCATCCCAATATGGAGTGATGAAATACTTGAAATCATTAACATTTACACATTATGAGAAAATCATTTTTTCTCGTAATCACTTCTGGAATTTTCCCAGGAGGAACCAATTAGTGAGGGTACAGTTCTCATGGTGAGAGATTTCCTTGCCACTAGCATGATGATCATGATGATGAATGTTATTATAAGTGAACACATATTTAATTAAAAGCAAATACATGAAAGAAATAACAGTTTCTGGGGCATTTAAAATGGCTTCTTTCGATGCTCATGTGTTTTTATCATAAAGCATGTCTTAGGTAGGATGGTCCTACCACTTGTTATTCAGTATATACTTAATGAGGCAGACAATCACAGGAACTTAGCAGTGACAACATGTTTCATTAAGGTTATGAAGAAAAGTTAGGAATGGGAAACATGACTAGATTAATTGTGCATCCATTAATACACTGCAGTTCCAAAGACACTATGGCTTTCACCTTGTACAAATATTGGTAGAGGAGCATATATCATTGCTAAAAGGAAAACAGAGATTGCTAATTTGGAAATCTGGAGAGCAGCAGTGACCTAGACTACCGTTAGAGTCTAGTTTTCATCTTCTGGCTTTGTGGATTTAAGTCTATGATTACATTAGTGATCTTTACTGTACCACTAGCTTGTTTTCAGTTATTTAGACTGTAAAATTTCAAGGCCAGCTTGTATTCTAAATACCACACCATGCCTGAAATTCATTTTTGTGTTTTTTCTGCTAATATGCTATAACTAATGTTTATATACCAGGAGTCAGAAACATGTTTCTCGAGAAAATTCAGACAAAAATAAACTGACAAAGTCAATCTTCTAGCTTTATTATATTGTGCAAACCTGTAGTGCAGCTTTGGTCTGTGGCAGGGCTGAAGTTCAGTGACTTCACAAGAAGGCATTTAATGGAAAATGCATATGCCTTATCAGAAGTAAAGGGTAGCCCTATTTCCTAATTGTAGCTGAATCAGAAACAGCAATATGATTCAGCGTGTGCCTTAGTCTCAGGCACAGAGTTTTTGATTTCAGACCAATAAAGCAAATACTTTTCATAAATTGTATACTGGCGTGTCTCCTTTTGCATTCTTCCAACCTTATATCATTCCTTATACGTTTAGGTACTGTGGTGGTTATCTTTGGCCAGCAGTCAGACCCCTAATTAGCTGCTCGCTTGCTTCCCCTAATCAGCTGGACAGAAGGCAAAAATAGTATGAGAAAGCTCATGGGTCAAGACAAGGAGATTGCTTACCAGTTACAACTGTGTGCAAAACTGACTCAACTTGTAGAAGAATAATTTAATTTATTGCCAGTTAAAACAGATTTGGGTAGGAAGAAACAAAGACAAACATTAAAGCAATACCTTTCTTCCCCTTTTCCCGCATTCAGCTTCACTCCAACTCCTCTACAACCCCCTGAATAGCACAGTGGGAATGGGTGGGAAGGTATGGTGCATATATAGCAATTCTTCCCTGCCACTCCTTCCCTGTCATACTTTTCCCCGGCTTGAGCATGGGCTCTCCACTGCCTACAGTCCCTCAACAAAAAGTCTGCCCCAGAGGTGGTCCTCCATGGGCCACAGGACCTCTGCTTCAGTGCCTGGAGTGTACCCTCCACCTCCTCCTTTTCTGGCCTTGGTGTCTGCAGAGCTGTTTCTCACACGTCTCCTTAACAACTCCGCCTATGTGGTATTTTGCCCTTATACAGTTTTCTCTGAGGTGCTGGGTGCCTTCATCTTGGCTGCTGGGCCTAGCTATGCCCTGTGCTGGAGCAGGCTGGAACCAGTTGTGTCTGGCATGGGACAGTCCCAGCCTCTCCTCACAGAGGCCAGCCCTGCAGGCCCTGCTGCCAAAACCTTTCCGTGGACACCCAAAATAGATACAAAGCTTATGAGTCTATTTTAGTCCATAGACTTCCTAAATGATCTGTATAATCAATGCAGACACACGGGTATTTCTGAAAGGTAGTTCAAGTCTTGGGGAATCACCCACCAGAGGTGTCTGTGTCTCTCCAGTTTTCCTATAATACTGCAGTCGTTTCTTTTATATTGAACAAAAATAGATCTCTAGAGCAGAGCACACAGCACCTTATGAGATCTATTTATCCCTTGTACATACTTAACTAAAACTTAAAAAAAACATATATAAATACTGAACTGGATGGTGCAAATATACCACTGAGCTGCTTTAATCAAACTTAATTATATCTTTTTATTTGCTTTAAATTTGCCTACAGGTGCAATAAAATAAAAGTGTGTATGCAATGGAGCACATTTGTAATACTAGCCAGGATAACAAGTGGGCTGTAAAAAATATATAATTGTTTTCAAAGTACTGAACCAGATTAGCATGGATTAACACATCTGTTTGAAAATCCATGGCAGGAATCATTATAAGTGCTTGGCACGTCATCCCTTATTACACTGCTTATTTTTTCAGCCACACAATATAAGCATTGCATGAAAATAAAAACATTGTGTGTTTCTGTTTGCCACAAAAGGAAACCTAATAAGCAAGTTGAGAATGTCATTGTCTGCAACACTGAAAATACAATCCTGGCAGGACCAGTGGTTCATAATCCAGACTCTTTTCAACTGGTACACCATGGAATGCTGTTGTAGTTGAACATGAGAGTTTGTGTTCACGTTTGTTCATCTTATTTGAAAAATAGGTAACTAAACATAAAAAATGTAAAAGAGAACAAGATACGAAGTCAGAAGTAACAGGTGGCAGCTGTCAGATTGCAAGTTACTCTTACCACTTGAATTTCGCTACCTTTTTTCATCACATATTTTTTCCAAAGGAGTGTCTCTTGGAGTTCACAGGATGAGTGGTGGTCTGGGAAAGAAGGAGCTGCCTCATTTGTTTCAGTGGTTGGGAAAGGTTCGACAGAAAACTCAGAATGTCATTTACAGGAAAGAAACTATGTAAGCAGGTGTGCTAAATGTAATAGTATTGCACTTTGAGTTTTTCCTCTAACTCGTAGTTTTTGATGCATCAGAGTGGTTCTGAGAGGATTTAACCAGCTAAGCTCATACACAGTAAATTTGCATTCATGTGATGGCAGTAATTTGCATTCAGTAATGTCCAGGATAATAATCTCCAACAAAAAGCATGACTTGATGCTGATGTTCACCTGAACATGAGCCAGCAGTGTGCCCAGGTGGCCAAGAAGGCCAAAGGCATTCTGTCGTGTATCAGGAATAGTGTAGCCAGCAGGACCAGGGAGGTGATCTTCCCCCTGTACTCTGCTCTGGTGAGGCTGCACCTTGAGTACTGTGTTCAGTTTTGGGCCCCTCACTACAAGAAGGGCATCGAGGCCCTGGAGCATGTCCAGAGAAGGGCTACAAAGCTGGTGAAGGGCCTGGAACACAAGTCCTGTAAGGAGCGTCTGAGGGAACTGGCATTTAGTCTGGAGAAGAGGAGGCTGAGGGGAGACATTATTGCTCTCTACAGCTACCTGAAAAGAAGTTGTGGGAAGCTGGGGATTGGCTTCTTCTATCAGATAACTAGTGATAGGACTAGAGGGAATGACCTCAAGATGCGCTAGGGGAGGTTCAGGTTGGAATCAGGAGACATTTCTACTCAGAAAGAGCAGTCAGGCACTGGAACAGGTTGCCCAGAGAAGTGGTGGAGTCACCTGGGGATGTTTAAGGAAAGGTTGGACCTGTTGCTTAGGGACATAGTTTAGTGGGTGACATTGGTAGTAGGGTAATGGTTGGATCAGATGATCTTGAAGGTCTTTTCCAGTCTTTATGATTCTATGAATGAATGTTGTCTAGCATCCAGACACAAATTGGTCATGGTTCCAGATAAAAAGGCAAAAAATGATAGAAAGCAGTAGCCACAAATGGAAATTTAAGTAGAGGTTCTAGATTATTCCCTTTATAGGTAATTGTTTCTGTCCCAGTCACTTTAGCTGGATATTCACTGTGCAAGGTGCTAGAACATTGAATTAATTTTATTGTTTAAAAGATTCAGCACATACAGTTTTGTGGTTAATACAGGTTCTGATTTCAAGTTTCACCAAGGTCTTTTTAGTCAGCTCTGCAGAGTCCCTGAATTTTTTCATTTTTCTGCAGGTGACAATTTCCTCATCATCCTGCCCAGAGATCGTGTAAACCAGCATTTTTACAGATTCACACATTGTTTACTAAGCTCCTGGGTACTTATTTTTATATATCCAGGGCTTTGCACAGAAATAAAGAATGTGAACAAATTCAACTCTCATTACTAGACCCCAAGATACTATTGAAAAGCATCAGGATCAATTCTTAGAAGAAAATTGATGGCTATTAAGTAAAATAAATGAATAAATAAATAAAAAATCACCACATATATCAGGAATTCACAGAGTCAGAAGCTACTTGAGGCTAAAAGATCATTCTGAAAATATTACAATATTTGCAAATATGATGTATTTATATCACTACAGGCCTGCCTTATGCTCATAGAGTTTCCCATCAGCTCCACAAGGTCAGAAACAGGATGACCTTATAGTCTGACTAGGTTTGAATACCTCTGAATTCATCACATTTGACAGAAATTTATCATGCCAGAATACATGCCTGGCAGTTAGGTGATCCTGAATTATAACCCTTCATAAACTGCAGAGGCAGTTGCCTAGAGAGGTTTTGTCTCTGTTTCTCCAGCTGTGAAATACATAATGTAATATTGGAGATGAAATGATTGGTCACAGGTTTCCAGGTTCTTGAATGATGGACTGAAAAGCTTGTAGAAGAGTGAATTATAATTTCAAAAAAATATTAAACCACTTCCATGGGAAATATTCTGAGCATTATCCATTGTACACATTAGATGAAACAGGCCTCCTCTGGGAAAAACAGTATACAGGCATGGCATTGAAAGTGATCATACTACATGTGCACACAGCACAGAAGCAGATTTAAAGTTTTATATATAACAAATTATGAAATTTCCTAATTTTCAAGTATTGCCTTTTCAGCCTTAACATTATATAATGTAGTTCTACACAAGCGTGAAGTAAACACATATAATCCACGCCTTTGGAGAGCTGCAGAGAGATTTTACAGTCAACTCACATAAATGTGAGGAGGAGAAGAATCTGTTTTTTCAGGCAAGGTAATGCAAGTCAGTACATCACAACTTCAGCTGATGGTATACCTTCATTTTTCCTTTTCATCCATTTGTGTGAAAGCTACAAATGCATTTTATTTCCTGGAGATGTTTGACACTACCTCTAGGATAAGTAAGGAAGAGTAAAATTAAATGATGGTATAAGCAAAGCTGTCCAACACTAGCCTGTTTTCTCTGGTGCTAACAATAAATGACAAATAGTTAAGTGGGAGGAAGAAGTGCTAATCATAAGGGAGAAACAATGAGAAGTGATAGGCACAAATGTAGATGGAGAAGCTCGCAAAGAGAGAGGCAAAGGATTTTGTTACTTGGCATTGTGCTCAAGAAGTTCTTTGATGTGAGGGGCTAGATCCCTCAGGTGTTGCCACTTTCCTAGCTCCAGCATAGACCTGAGCAGTAAATGAGAATATACGTCTAGCAAGGTGACAAAGCTGGCCCATATGTTTAAAACTAAGCAAATGATTTGTTAGATCAGGCTGCTGTTTTCTTGAAACAGAGCCTCTCTGGCTCATTTGTCTTCATTTCTTTGGAAGGAATTAAAAACGATTTCAAATACTGCCAGTGTTACATGATTCCTTTCTCTCTCTGCTTGTTCTCTCTTCACTATCCTTTCCATAATGGTCACCCTCGTGTTATTTTTTTCATTTTCACTTTGCTTGCAGATGTTCCACAACTGTCTCCAAATGTGCCTTTCATGTCCACTAAATTAATAAAATGAATTTTGAATACTTTTGTGGAAGACACCTGTGAGTTATGGAACCACTCTCCTACTGTCACTGGCAGACATAGTTTTTATTTACTTTCATAGTCCCAGGAATTAAGAGCATTTTCCAAGCTAAGTTCTTGAGCTGTCTTGAAAGGGAAAAACTGAACAGAGAAAGAATTTTCAATGTAAATTCCTCCTATCCTTTCTCTGGCTGTAAAACACTCAAGTGTAATACTTATCCTTTTCCCCCAAAATTAACCCTTTTCAAAGGTGTGCTGTCAGCACTCTATGAACTCTTTCCAGTAGAGCTTTCGTTTAATGTTGACATGTTCCTTTTAATTATAAAGTAGTAAGTTCATGGATCCAATGTTGCTAATTCCAAATGGTTTGTCAGAACCTGAATTTAATTTCATTTACTGTTCTCAAGATGTAGGATATTCAAGTGTCTTTATTTTACCTTCAGAATCCTAAAATTTATAGGTCAGGTGTGGTGAAAAAAAGACATCACTTCAGAAAACTTGCATTAAAAGTTAATTTTCATTCATTCAATCCATAATTTAACATTAATTAGTGTTGTGGTTTGACCCCAGCCAGCAGCTAAGGATCCACACATACACTTCCTCACTTCTTCTGCAGTGGGATGTGGGAGAGAGTCAGAATTCAAAAGCAAGACAATTTGGGGGTGAAGTTAAAGACAGCTGAATAAGTGAAGGAATGAGGGAAGAAAATACAAGTCATGCAAAGGCAATCACTCACCATCTCCCCCAGGCAGACCAGTGCCCAGCCTTTCTGCAAGAAATAGACACCTTGGAAGACAAAACCTCCCAGCTTTTATTGCTGAACATGGTGTTATATGGTATGGGATATGCCTTTGGCTGATTTGGATCAGCTGTCCCAGCTATGTCCCATCTCAACTTCGTGCCCACCCCCAGCCTACTCACTGGGGAAACAGACTGAGGAAAAGAAAAAGCTTCAGTGGTGTGCAGGCACATTTCAGCAATAGTCAATGCACTGGTCCTCCACCTTCTGAATTATCTACTCATTTTTGTCTGAGAGCAGCATTTTAGCCTTTCAGAAGTTATGCAGATTGAACAGAACATATGCCAAGCACACCTCAAATAAAATCAGAAAAGTGTTTCATCTTAAGTATATAGATAAAATATTGGACATGTCCACATTTTTCTTCTTGATAGCAAACATTTCTGTGGATAAAAATAAATACATACATAAATAAATAAATAAATAAATAAATAAAGGATAAGACTAGACCTTTCCACAATGAACTCCACAAGTATTGTCTGAACTAACAATGTCTAAGAGAATTTTGAATACATCATATTTTTTTAACAATAATCAGTATAAAAACTTCTTGGAACATGTAAACCATCCTGAAATGACCACTCATCATTTGGTATTTTCCCAGATAAATTTTGTCAGCAAACATTCTGCAGCCTTTATAAATTCTCACATGGTCCCTCTATTTTCAATAGCATCTGAATGCCCATATAACATGACAATCTGACTCACAAAGTGAATATAAAGATGTATTTATAGCAGTCTTGTCTTGTTAAAGTATATAAATAGGTGGTCAGGTTTTCAGGTAGTCTGTATGTTGTTCTTAACATTTTCTTTAGGATTTGAGTGCTGGAAATGTGAATTGAAATAATAAAAATTCTAAAGGCAATGAGTTCATGTGGCTTGGAGGGCTAGGCATTTTTTTTTGTGCCTGTTTAGCTGTCAATGCATGTATTCAGTACCTGCATCAGCAGCCGGATTTTCAGGAAAGACCAACATCTATGGCCTCTGTCAGGTTTGTCTGGCAGCTATTGAGACATCCTACCACTTCTGTGCATTACTGGTGTGAAGGGGTGCAAGACACGGACTCCTGATGGCTCTTGTACAGGAGACGTTTATTGCCCTTTTTCACTACTACATATACTTTCCCCGTAGCCCCACGCGATGTCCACGTGCCAGAATCTGTCATACAATTGGTTAGAGACCCTCAGACATGCACCTCGAGCCAGCCAGCAATTGGCCACTGCCCAAAGGTCATCTTTAACACTGTAGCCAATTTACTTTATCTCGATCTTGCTCGAGTTTTTGTTTCTACCGCTTGTTTCCTCATTATCTCTAATTCAGGGACATGTGAAACAGCGCAAAGCCACCTGTGAATTCCTTTCCCACACTGGTGTGGCAGTGGGTCAGAGAGCTCCATCTGTTTTTAACATCGGAAGTGGCACATCATTATGCTATCAAGCTTTTTCTTTTTCCTCCTTCTTCTGAATGAAGCAATCACACTGATCTTGTTTCTCTCTCATGTTGAAGGATGTTCTTAACTCCATTCTGGTAAATATTAGTGTATTTTAACCTTCTTATTACAGAATACAAGTGCAGTGCAATCACTGTATATATAACAGAAGAACAACAGGAATAAAGGGATACAGCTGTAGGAAATAAGTTATTTCAGTTAAGATATTTTAAGTGTGGCATGATTTTACTGTAAAAGCAATGAATATTATTTCTCTTCCATTGGATAATCGTAGATTAGTCAGAATCTGCACTAACTGTTCCTAAAAAATAAAACCAAGGTATTAATACTTTTTGTCATTATTGCAACTGTTTCTGTAACATATTGGTACATACGCATTATTGCTAAACTGTCTTGAAAAATCAAGAAGAGTACTCCATATTCAAGCCTAATTATACCAAAAGCAGTGTCAATGACACCACAGTAATCTTGAATGGAACGCTCACAAAAAATTGAGATATTCTTCTAGAACCTTTGATGGTACTAATAAGAGTTTCATCAGATCAAGAGATCTTATTAAAGAGATATGCTGTATATATCTTAAAGACAAACTTTAACAGCTTATCAGGATCCCAAATGAGAATGGCAATTTCCTTAATGGGATGCAGATTCTTTCCAGACGCAGGACACTAATGTTGGAAGTAATATCTTTGTCTCCTAATTTTTGATTGGCTTTCAAATAAGAAATGCAATCCCTGCTACTATAAAAACAAAGAATAACCACTCCTTTAAAGCTTAATCACTTCAAAATTCCTCTAAAATATCTGAACTAAACTACTCTTTACCTTTTTTATTAAGTCTGGGTTCAGTTTAAATAGAATTTATTGCATGGGATATATAGCTAAATTGGTAGGGATATATCTGAAGTTTAAATCTTCATGTTTCTCTTAGAAGGACTTTTTGTAGCACTCAAGAAAATTCCAGTTTTATCCCAGGATTTATTTTTTTCAATCATGTGCAATATTATCTAGCAAAATTTAGGTTATTTGAGGAAATGGAAACTAAACTTCTGCCAGAAGGATAATGACAGGTTATTTTCAGAAAAGGGTCTGAGAAGAAAAAGAGGAAATATGACTTTCTGGGGAGATATCAGTGTTTAAACGTCCTTTACTAGTTATCGTGTTGTTGATTCATCAGGTAACAGTTCTCGGTCAAATCATTTCTCTGTTTCAGTGATGTCCAATCATAAGATCTATTAAAAAATAAAATAAAATCTAAACATCAAGGCTCTTCTCTTTTTTCCCTTAAGTTGAGTAAGGCTGTATCTGACCTCCACACCAAGAAACCCCAGAGGAGGAAACTGCACAAGAAGAAAACCACAGACAACAGACCTCACTTGGCTGTAGGTGATAGGTCTGCCACTCCAAAGAAAAGTTCTCTTAAGAAAGTACCTTTTTATATGAAAACAGGACAGGTCAAGTTGATCAGTTTTTCTGGGTGGTTTTGACTGGGAATATATTACTACCAATTAAATAATCTCTAACTATTAAAATAGGTTCAGAGTTATCTCAGACTACAGCATCACTCACTGCTAAATAAAAGGATGCTGAGAGGCATGGATTGGCTTACCTTTCCTCTGCTCAAGAGTAGCTATATTAACAGTAGACAGGGCATGTCCCCAGGACATAGTCCATTTTATGCTCCTCTTACCTTAGGATATAAATTGTGTATGTGTGTGAGTTCCAATTCAAAATGTCTGATATGACGTGAGGACTCTATAAAAAACGTGATATTTTCATAGCATGAAAAATGATTGTTTTGCATGCATAGCAGTGTATCAACAGGCAAGTGGGCATGTTTGAGAGCATAAATCTTGATGGAGGCATGTTGTATGGAGGAAAACAAACATAGCGTGTTTTTATCTCAAAAAAATATTGCTGTTCAGAAGGTTTGGCAAAGTGAAATGCTCTTTGAGCAGTGTTCAAGCAACGTCTTAGGGAAAGCTTTGTGGAACAATCACACAGGCAGGAAAGTGAAGTGTTATTTAAGCAGCACAGGTGATGAAATAATCCAGATAACATTGCTGTGTGTGTTGCCCTTAGCAAAAGATTTGTTCAGGCCTTACCAGGTTAAGAGCTGCACAATAGGTATGCCAGAAACAGTATGGCAGCTGCCATATAGGAGACAAGAAAGGGAAGGCTTTCAGAAATGCAGTCCCCTAGTGCAATCCCTTACTCTGATTTATCATTTATTGAAGTTACTACAGTCTTCACCACATTCAAACTGCTTTAAAAAATTCTTTGCAGCACCATGAATGTGCTTCAGATAAATGAGGAAAAAAAATACAAAGATATCTAAAATATCTTTGCATTTAAACTTTAATTCAGAGAAGGCAATGATTTTTCTATTCCTCCTCATATTTGAAGGCCTGAAAATTAGGGGAATATGCACTAGTGGATGAGAACTTCTAAATTATCTTCATGATCTGGTTACACATAAGAAGACCAAAAGAATTTGGAAATTATGCCTTGTATGAAAGATTAGCTTCTTTTACGTAGCCCAGCATAACAGTATGCTGAGACTGCGATAAGGAACTGTTCTTAAAATACTTGTGATAAGGCTGTGTGGCAATTAGTTTGAGAACACATAAGGTTAAGATGCAGCACCATTTCTACTGCCCTCAAAAATAGCCTGATTTAATTCAAACCAAACAGTAGCAGTCAAGCAATTCATGATTTTATTTTTTATTTTTTGCCATGCCCATGAAGCTATTGACCTGTGACATGGTTTTTGTTAGAAGAACATTTATATTTCATCCTCAAAATGTCATGTAGTCATTACTCATTAAAATATGAAAGTAAAGCTGATGATCAGAAGAGCACTGCCTGTGTGCATGTTTCTGAACTAGGTATTGAGCAGCTGAAGTGAAAACAGGCTGTTTCCTTCTAATCCCAGTGCTGACTACTTCTAAAAAGACTCACTGAATGTCTGAGAGGGGAAACAAAATGCAACTCCTTTAAAAATATCTTGGCATAGGAGTGGTCAAAGTTGCAAAGAAAAGTGCCACATCTTCAGTTTAGTATTACCTCTGCATTGGTGACCTTATGGGGCATAAAGACATTCAAATAGGTTAATTCATACTTAGTAAAGTAAAAACTGTAACAGACAGTAAAGTAAAAAAAAATAAATTATGAAAGGCTGTATGGTTTGCAGTTTCTTCAGTCTTTTATTTTATGCATGTAGAGCTCTGCTTTCCTCTTCCCTCAGACTTTGTCCTCAGGATGTTCTATAGATCATCTACTTCTTCAACAGCTTCTCACCAGCTCTCCTGTGTATTTGATGTTGCTTTTTATATTTTTATTTGTTTTTCCTGGAGTCCCTGTGCATTTTTTTCTGGCATAATGAAAAAAAAAAAAAAGTTAATGTGTTGTTAGTATGTTAGATTTTCCTTCAGTCTCTACTCAGTTAAGTATGTGCATATTGATAATGATGGGAAAAAAGGCTGTTATCTAAGCTGGGGGGGGGGGGGTTGCTTCGTTCATTTATTTGTTTTTCTGGTAGAACAGACATCTTCAGATTAATGTATTTACAGCCCTCCTCAAGCTTTGTACAACCAGCAGTACAGGCAAGATTACAAGCTGGATTTTTGCATTGAGATAACCTATTGAGCTGAACACCTAATACTTACCTGCAGGCTAACAGTATTTCAGATGTGCAGACTCATATGTGCCATATCAAAAGTTTTGCACTCCCTTGTTTGCTGCACACTCACTGACTGTCAGAATGACTATTTACACATTTTTAACTGGTACTCCTAACCTCATTTTATAAACAATCTGCACCCTTTCAAGATCTTTACACACCATGCCTTCTTGCAATCGCCTTTTACAGACAGAAATTTCAAATATACAACAGTTTAGATAAGTCTTTTTCAAGACTATCAGCTGGGAATAATATAGTAGCCTCTTTTAGAGGCTACTATTTTTTGTCTGTTGTGTACTATTTTCTTAAAAGAGTAGAAGAAATTGGATGAATAAAATGCCCCCACCTTACTTAGCTAGTAACTAAGCCAGTATTATAATAAATACATGGTCTTTCAAGTCTCCCTCATCAGAAAAGCGTGCAAGAGAAAATCCTTCTGACATTGATCTATAATTAAGTCAAATGAAGAGTTAACTACAAAAAAAAAAAAAAAGAATATTTTGTTTTGAGAGTACAGGACAGTTCTACAGTCAGTGCTTGATCAGGTGATTCCTCATCTTTATTTTGACCCACTTTAGGAACTGATGGGGCTTTCCTGCAGTACATTTTTTGCTTATTTGTGGTGGAAGATACAGTTAGAAAGCAATTTTGTTCTTAGACAGTAGGAAGATGTTGTGTAAGCAGAAAGCGATGACAGCTGAAGGTTTTTTATGTGGTTCTGTAATTCACTAATTAGAAAAGATCATCCTAGCAAACAGAACTGCCTCTTGAGATAATGCTTAATGAACATTTCAGTGACTGGACACCTTTAAACTCTGGTCAAGATTGCTGCAGTTCATAAGATTGCATTCAACAAGACTGCATATTATAGCACGCAAATTAGTTTTAGCTTTCATTAAAAAATTTTGAACTGTTTAGCGTATTTATATCTCTTGTATTTACATCTGCTGAAATAATTGAATTTGTAACAATTATAAGCCTGTGCAGATCTGTTTAACTGTGTGTATTGATTTTTACACTACAACAGTTTTACCTCATTAATAATAGAGTCTTTTAACATTATGCCTCCATGCAGGTTATCATTCTTTCAAGAATTGTCTGTTTGGAGATATATCCAGGACACCATACAGTGCAACATGTACAATACCGAATAACTAAATATTAGTAAAACCAGCTTTCTCTGAGCACAGCCAATGGCTTTGGGAAGATTCCTTGCAGAAAACTCCTGCTAGGGCTTTCTGAGGTTAAAAAAAACTCAGGAGCATTGCCGAAGATGACTAAACTTTCTTGATGATTTTGATCAATTCCTCTGTTTCTTGGAGAGGAGAGAAGAACAATGCACTGCAAAAATTAAAAACATAATGATATAAAGCTAGTGGCCATTAGTGAGCCGAAACAGCTGTTCTTCTCATCTTCTGGGATGTAGTCTGGGGCTCAGCAGCTGATTGCTGATAATACACCACTTTCAGGAAGAGCGGGGGATTTCTGCTTGTTCATATTATAGAATCACTATTTAGGACATGAAGATCTTTAACATTGAGGAACTAAGGATTTTAATGGGCTGGTGGTTGTTGCCATGGTGGAGCCTCATCACATGCTCTATCTTAGCAACAGGCTCTGTAGGATGGTGCATTTAGCAAGCCTTTAGTGAAATAAGGGTGGTGTGCTTTATGCTTCATCAAGGGAGTTAAAAAAAAAAAAAACTTATCAAGTGATATATATGTAGAAATTTGTCAGATCAGAAGCGACTGTTATGGAAATAATAAGATACTAAAGTAGCTGTTCATTCTTTTATTTTCAGGATAATTGAAATACTTTAAAGAAAAAGCAGTCTTTTGGGTATGGAAGCAATGCTCCAGTTTTAATAGTCAGTTATGCTTCACCTCTTTTCCTCTTGGATTTTTTTTTGTTTTGTTGTTTTTTTTTCCTTCTACTTCCACAGCTCCTTATGTCTATACCTTCATGGGTTGATACAAACTTAGTATTCAGTCAGAAAAGTAACACATCCAAGATAATTTCTTTCCTAACTCATTTTTTAAATTAATTTTCATCATTAAGATTGCCACATTCCTGCAGTTCTTTGGTAATGGTTCTGCCCTTCACAGAATTTTGTAATAGAAGACCACATTCACAGAAATATTTGAGAACATAACACTGAGTCTCGATACATTACCCAGGAACCAATAAATTAGGATTTTCAGTGTTTTTCACTTGAGCATATGGAACTTAAGAAGCACAAAGAACTTAAATACAATGAGTATATCTGATTTACAGGTGTCTGGCTCCCAGGGTGTCACCACATATACATGGTATGTAGGGAAGACACCTAGAAATGTATTACTCAGTAGCTAGCGTGCCATTAACTAGATGTCAGAATTGCTTTATAGAGATTCCTCTCTACATAAATAGTGCTTCCAGCCTCAACATTACATCAGATTTAAGACTCCTCCTCTATTAACCTCAGTTGCATATGGACATCTTGGCATCCTTTTTGGATTTAGGCCTAAGTACAAGGGTGTTGTTTTATACTGCATGCTTTGCTAAATGTAAAGTGATGGCAGCAGGAAAACAGTTTCCCTGTCCAGTTTGGCCTCAACAGTAGTATGGAAATGATGTTTGGTTTTCAAGTCCCCATTTGTGCTGGTTTTTGTTTGGTTTGGTTTGTTTTCCTGTCTTTTCACATTAAATCACACTCTCTTGGCCTGTTCTACTTTTCTTTTTATTTTATACTTACGTGCTCTACCTTAATCCTGAGGGCTTCATATTTACAAAAGAATTGCTGATGCTAGCTTTGGAATAGAAGAAAAATAGCACATAGCTTTCATATTTTCTTAGATTCACATATTCTTTTAATTAGTAACTGTGGTAACATAAATCATTTCACCAAGCTGGATATTAAGTAGGAAAAAAATATATTAATTAAAATAGTATTAAGTGTAAATGTTTAAACTTCCCTTATAAAATAAGAAAGGCCAAAAGAGTAAAGAAAGGTAATCACTGGAAATTATTTCCAGTGGAAATTATTCCACTGTCTACCATATGAAGTTATGCTCACTTTACTAAAACCTGCATGAATGCAGCAGGAAGCTATGGGAAGCAGTAAGCAGCACAAAGGAATTCTTCAAACATGTTTGCACTGTCTGGTTGTGCCTTTTGATTCTGGTCTTGCAGATTGCATGTTGTCTGGGGCTATAACTCCTTCACTGGGTGGGATATTCCATTCTTCATTTAAAGATAGAGCTGATCTGAGGCTGAGGCCGAGCTGAAGAGGGAAAGGATCTGAATGACTGCACTGTGGGAGCACAGAGCCTGATTTTTTAGTGCTTCCTTCCTAGGCACTGGAACATGGGCAAAGCAGGTTGAAATCCAACCTTGCATCATTTTGCAGTCTTTCCCACTTGCTTTGTATATCTGCCAACTTGTAGATTAGAAGACGTTCACACCTGTTCTTTACATGACAGCTTGAGTGATAAAAGGGCTTGGATGAATTAAGACACCTCGCCTGCATTTTGCTGCCTCAGCTTGGCAGAGTGCCTTCTGGGCTTAAGTCTGCGTGCCCCATGCTGCCTTGGAGCACCTCTGTCATAGCCTTGTTAGGACAGAAGCTTTCCACATCCGTAGCTGATAGAAAAATGAGTAACACATGATCCTCTTTTGCTAGAAGCCTCCTTAAGGCACTTTTTATTCCTTCTGTGAATCATTTTCAGTTCCTTGCTTTTTCTCTTTATCTAGCTGTCCTGAGTAGAAAGTTTACATTCTTGCCTTTTGCTCCCTTTTACAGAGAAGGAGGAGAAAAAAAATACTACCTTTGAGTGGGTTCCTGAGCACACCTGTAGACATAATGGTCATTAAGTTTAATGATTCTTCATTGTGCCTAATCTAGTGACCGGTACAGAAAATGACAAAATTCCCCATCCATAGATTGAAAAATAAATAAATAAATAAATAAATAAAAATAAACAGATTCTTTATACAGCTGATTAGAGCTCATAAATTGTACACCAGCAGAATCTCAAATCATCAAAAGAGAAATTTGAAAGTTTTTCTCAAAGATACAACCTCTTTCTGCACTTCAATTCAGGACATTTTGGGTCACTGGTCATTTGCAGTTTTTTCCCCTGGCATTTCTATATGTGCAGCTATAAAATTCCATGTAATGTCATTTGAGTGTTGAGCACAAAAAGGTGCATTTTATGGAGCGTGGCTACATTGGTTCCCTTTAGTGACAGGGCACTGTATATAATTATATATAGTGAACTGGAACTTAGCATATATGAAGTAGGGAACTGGAAATTATCTTTGAGATTCAGTTTAAACTTAGAATGTCTTGAGAGAATATACTGAGAAGCACTTGTCAGTCTCACAACATCTGCAGCAAGGATGCCTGAACAGAAGGGCAAATTACCATTTCTACTTAGAGCATGAATGTATCACAGAGGGCCAAAGATGTATAGCATTAAGAAACACCTAATGAAATTCAATCTAAATTTGTGTAAACCATTAATCATCACGATTTGAGTTACTTTGGTCAGAATGAGACTTCAGCATACTGAAGAAGAGTTTACTGTCTTTGAATTGAAATTAAAATTATGATCCAGTGATCCAAGTCAAATAAATGAAAGTCCTCAGTGAGCAGTGTCTGAAGATAAATAGTTTAGATTCTGCTTAGAATTTGGCAGCTTTGAAAGTGCATATCTTTTCCTGTTTGGAACAATATAAAAGAGCTGCCACATGTTCTTAAAAAAAAATCTCATGAGAGAGAACTGCAGGCACCACAAGACAGTCAGATCGATTTGCTCTGCTCATCAGAGGTGTGGTACAGGAGATCCTTGCCCAAGCTGCTGCTCTGGGGAAGTAACTCAGGAGAAGAGGACAGTAACACCTCTCCTCAGGGGACTGAATAAGGCAGGTCCTGCTGGGTCTGTGCTGGCCCACATACAGATCAGCCCTGCTCAATGTTCCCACTTGTTGGGACTGCAAAGTGGAGTACAAGAGGGGCATGGACATACCAGAGAGTACTGCAAAGGGCCACTAAAATGCATAAGGAACTTGAGCATCTCTCATAGGACGAAAGGCTGAGAGAGCTGGGACTGTTCAGCCTGGAAAAGAGAATGCTTAAGGGGCTTCTCATCAAAGTATATAAATACCTAAAGAAGGGCAGTAAAAAAAAACAGAGGCAGACTCTTGTCAGTGGTGAGACAATGAGAGGCAACAGGCACAAACTGAAATAAAGTAATTTAATAAAGAAATAAATAAATTACTGTAAGTATGGCTAAACACTGGTGCAAGCTGCTCAGAGAGATTGGGTATATGCAAAAAACAACTGAACACGGTCCAGGACAGCCAACACTAAGTGACTCTACTCTGAGCATGGACTTGGACAAGGAGAGTTCATGAAAATATTTCATGCTAGGAAGAAAGTAGTGATGTGAGATATTCTATTTTCCTCAGTCTTCTCCAAATTTATTCCCCAGAATAAAAATACTACATGAGTAGACATTCTGGACATACATACATTTTTCAAGTTGTAAAAAGCAAAAACGTTTGTTACGGCAAGTGGTAATGGTGAAAATTTTGAGAAATTGCTTCTAACAGATAAATGGCACAGCAGGCTCCAGCAAAATCCTAAAAGGATAATTCACCACTAAACATTCTGGAGCAGGAGAGTTTGTTTAATTTTTAAATCGCTATCATAACCTTTTCTAACAAAAGTTTCAGGGGAGACATTATTGCTCTCTGCAACTACCTGAAAAGAGGTTGTGGGGAGCTGGGAGTCAGCCTCTTCTTGCAGATAACTAGTGATAGGACAAAAGAGAATGGCCTCAAGTTGCTCCAGGGGAGGTTCAGTTTGGAAATTAGGAGAAATTTCTTCTCAGAAAGAGCAGTCAGGTATTGGAATGGGTTGCCTGGGAGGTGGTGGAGTCACTGTCCTTGGGGTGTTTAAGGAAAGGTTGGAGGTGATGCTTAGGGACATGGTTTAGTGGGTGGTAGTGGGGGTAGAGGGATGGTAGAACCAGATAATCTTGGAGGTCTTTTCCAACCTTAATGATTCCATGACTCTATGATGATTCTATTAATAATAATATAATAGATAGATAGATAGATAGATAGATAAATTAAATTAAATTAAATTAAAAAGGTTTCAAATTTTCAAGTCTATTAAATGCATCTTTCCTGTGTCTTAACTTTTTGTGTTGAAAGTGCCTGAGAGATTTTCTGAATATTCCTTATAGGTTTACCTTTTCCTTGATAGAAATCTAAGTGATGGATGAAACCTTTGTGCTCACATAAATTCTCATATTGCTGTTAGCAGAACATCTGTATGTCAAAGGGAATACCCTGCAGTATGGGTTTGTAGAACAGAGCCTCATGAGACTCGTAAAAAGATATCCTTTCAGAATGCTGCACAGAAAACTTCTAGGTAATCTTTATTTTATTGAAATATTCCTTATTTGACATAGCCATGATAATCTCGTCTTCTGAAAGAAACTCACTTATGAGATTTATTATGTCACAGACAAATCATTCTAGCAATTGTTCAAGGTTGTTCTAGGTATGTGGGAGGGTAGGGATATGAACCTCTTTTCCAGTTCATGTAAGTATTTACAAAGATATCTGGTAAAACAAAGGATCCAATGTTATTTCTGAAAACTGTTATTTAGAAAGTGACCTGTGACAAACTGTTTATAGAATAAGCAGACTGAGAAAAGAGAGACATATAATCCACACACTTTGTAACTTCACCTTGACTTTCCAGGCCACCCTTTTGTCTTTACTGTTGGTTACTCTCATTTATTTGCCAACAAGATGAGGCTCCTTCATTTGCCTCTTCCACAGCTACCTTCTCCATATTTTATCACTTGCTTCTTGCTGCAAAGGAAATGCTGCCTGTGCTGCTCTTTGTACCCCAGGGTAGAATCGTATATAACAGCATATAAAAAGCAGAACTCCTAGATATTTAGTAGTGTCATAAAATACTCTGAACTTCATTTTTCGTACAAATTATTAGTAAAATCCTAGCACTACTGAATCAATGGAATTTTTCCCATTCACCTGAGTACAGATACTCCCATATCCATCAGTTAGATGCATTATTCACAGAAAGACACAACTATTTAAATCATAAACAATGAGGCATTGACAATTTTGCCAAAAGGCAAATATGCAATAAATAGCAATGATGTGATAAAAAATGTTGATGGCATACTAGTCTTCAAGTTCTCAACCATGTTTTAAGACCATTTTCTTGATTTCATTTGGTTTTTGTTTGTTAGGTTTGGAGGGAAGGTGTTAAAATAGGTCTGTTAGGTCAAGTGCTGTAAAGCAAAAACACTATCTCTTTAACACAGGATACTTTTATATAAAAGAAAGTATATTTGTAAAAGGAAATTAAAGAGGTACATTTTTCTTAATACAGTGTGTGAAAGCAGATTAATTTTATAATAATTAATCATATTTCAGTTTGGTCTTTGTATTATGAATTTCATTACTGAGAATAAGAAAGCTGTTTTTTTTCTGATTAGTGATGACTAATCAAGGCAAAAACTGTAACCCAATGTTAACAAGCAGTGGTTTCTCCCCTGTACTACCCAGCAGCAAGGGAACATTTAGAAGAATACAATAATCTAGTTTTAGTATAAATAATAGTGAAATTGCCTAGGAAATGAATCACTGTTCTCAATCTTTTTTTAATAAGAACTGCTCTCTCCTTGGTACGGTGTGCTCAGTTGCCTTCTGTCTTTGCAGGGGTATTTTTTCTTATCAGCTTCAGCTTATGTATCCAGTTGGAGAGGCTTTACCATTGTTATATTCAGAATGGATGTTTCATTTATTGCATTTTTACTTACTATAAGTAGACCGCTGCACTGATCTGGCATTTGAATTTGGACAAATTATGCTAAATAACAAATACTGCAATTAATCAGAGGCTTCCTTAGGAAGCAAAAAAAGTGTGGATAATCAATCTTCAAACATTCTATCTTACCTTGCAGTTTTGCACTTTTGATTAACAAATGCACTTCAAACCCCTGTTGTGCCTAGAAAACCTATATTTCCAAAGCTATCCAGCAGAAATAGGACAAAATCTCAAAGATCCAGGTTTATTTATACAGACTTCAGCACCTGATGAGTCTACTCAATTAGGATCCAAGAGTCTTTTTAAAATGTGAGTGACCTCTAGAGATAGTTGCATTTCTAGTCTTAACTGTGTGAACTGTATTCCTAAATTCAGTAGGTTCCTACAGACAGACCACAATTCACTCCATAATTTTTGTTGAGATGAATTTGAGACCAACAGTTTTGAATTACATTTGCATATCCTAGCTAGTCTCTGGGTTTCAGAAAGTCTTTTTAGAAGCCAAAAACTTTGACTTTTGATTAACCCCTGTTGCAATCTACATTCCATTCCTTCTCCAACTCTGGAGAGGAACCTTTATTAAAATTTAAGGTAGCTTTCTTAAGTCAGACTCATGTATCCAAAATTTCCACAGTTAGCACATCAGTTCTGCATTCTAGCTTTTAGTAGGATATGATCTAAACTTAAACTCTTTAGGAAAAAAAAAATCATCATGATGTGGAAATTCATCCAAAATGATGGTAGATAATCATAGTCATGTGTCACATAAGTGTAACATTTCTGTTTTAACTTAACCACAACTTTCTTTGAATGTTAAATATATACTTTAAGATTTAGCCTGGACATCATCCAAAAATCCTTAGTTCAAATTTATACTGTTGTGTTTTTTTCCTTGTCTATCTCTGCTTATAAAATGGTTGTGAAGTAACCAATTTATATATATCCAGTTAGTCAATTATGATTCATGCTTTTCTAATTTGCTTATTACCCTTTTTCAAACTTATACCAGATTTCCATTCTAGTAGTTCAGTCAGACTCAGAAAGAAAATTCACATTACTAACTTAAGATGTAGCACCCTTATCATTCTTTCCTTTAATTAAGAGTACAAAGATAGCAATGATTCTCTTGTCAGGCAGCTGTGACCTCAGGTTCTGTTAGTATTGTGTAATTTTGCTGAAACTGGATTGAATCTTTGACAGTAAATAATGACCTTTCACTCAAGAACATTCCAAAGACTTTGTTAATGAGGATCTACAGCTTATTCCTCATGTTAATTTTGCAGTTCTATGTCTTTATTTTCCATGACCTACAATTTTTTTTTTGCCATGCGAGCTATTGCACTTTCCTCATATAATTTTTTTGGGCTGGTTTCTACCACTGATCTTTGTTCTGTAGTTATGAAAGGGCATCTGAAATAATAGAAAAGCACTGAGCAACAACATTTCTATTTTATTTGCTTAGAAAACAATAAATGCAAAAGCTTTATTGACTTTTCATTGCTTCACACCATGGCATTAAGCACTGACATTTAGTGTTATGGTTCTTACCTGCCTAACCTAGAACAGAACCCCAGTGAAACTGTAGTTATACATTTGTTTAGTATCAGATATATCAATAAAACTAAAGAGATTAGTATTTGGTAATACTCAAAGTCACTATTACTTAGACTTTTTATGATTCATTCCTCCATTTTCAGTGATAGATTTAGGTAGGCACTGTTTCTCATATGCAGCAAAATACTAAAAAATGTAAAATACATTTTACACTGGAATAAAATTTGATTTTTCTTTTAAGCCATGGAAAATGTAATAAGACATATAAGAAAGTGTGACAGACAGAGCGGGACAGAGGAACAGAACTCAAAATAATCAGATAGGTCACAGAGAAAAACCTGGTTCTCCCAGTCTGTCAGAATGTTGTAATGACCAGGACAGTAGCTGTCTTCTCCTCCAGTTTTGTTGGTGATTAAAAAAAAAAAAATTAAAAATAAAAACTACAAAGTTGCCCTTGACCTGAGAAATTGCGTGGATGAATTTCATCAAAATGATTCTTCCCAAGAATCTCTTTTTTAGCAGAGTCACATTTTCTGATGAAGTAAAACAGGAAAAATAAAAAATTAAAAAATAAATAAAAAAATAAAAAAATTTAAAAAAAATAAAAAAGTTTGATTAGTCATGTTGTTTTAAATGACTGACCAATTGCTGTGGACTAAATGGTCTGTAAATAATGTTCAGTTCAGATTAATAAGGACCAAATGTCATTGTTGTTTCATAGATACACAGTACTTTTGCTAAATATATGTGTCAGTTTAGTTCACCCATTGTGGTGATAGTCATTACAGATGCTAGCAAAGCTAGGAAGGCTTACCAACAGTATCAGAAGAGGGATAAAGAGTTTGGTGGTGTGAGGAGACTGGATGACTGACATTAAGTAGGAAAAATAGACTGTTGCAACACCACACCACCTCTGCAGTCTCCAGCTCACATATCTTGTATGCTGATTCTCCAGCAATGACTTAATGGGGCAAAGAGGAGACTAACAGCAGCTTGAGCACAGGACACAGGAGCATACTAAGGCATCTGGGAATACCTTCTTATTTGCATTTCATATGTCTGCCCTGGCTACATGTTAAATCCACTCCAGGGAAATCTGGTCTCAGAACTGTGTTTCTGCATCCACAACAACAGAAAATGGGACCTATTTCATGTATCAGACAGAAAACTTTCTCTCAAAATATATGACTGTCCCCTTGGATATTTAACATTTTCTAAGTGGTGTTTTTTATCAGCCTCCTGCACTACATACTTAACTCAGCAACACTTCAATTCTCCCTCAGACTCTACTCATTGGAATCCTACTCACTTCTTTTTGTATCACTTCACACCCGCTCTACATCTGAAGCCCACTTGTGTATGCTCTTCTCACACAAGAATGTTTTTAAAAGAAATTAATAACATCATTTTTCCTTTCAAAATACTGCATTACACTTGTGGACTGTATGATTTACCCCATCATGCCTACACCAATCTTTTCTTTTATCAAGACTCTTTAGAGTGTAGTGGCCAAGGAAACTGAATTGTCATTTTATTCTGGGGTTTTTTGTTGTTGTTTGTTTGTTTGTTTGTGTTTGTTTTTGTTTTGTTTTGTTTTGTTTTGTTTTGGCTGGTTGGTTGTTGTTGCTTGTTTTTTGTACAGTGTAGTGCCAAAGTCCACTGGGTTTCAAATTACTGCCATGATAATATTATTAATAATAATGAAAACACATTAAGTTTTTATTGGAATTTAATTTTGTTTTTCTTTTTCTTATTACTACCCATAGTCCCCAGACTTTAACTCCTGGTTCCACTCAGATGTGTGTTCAGTTTCTGTTAGTCGGTCTGCAAATCAAAGGATATTTTTGGAAGTGTTGAATGATCAGAAGCCTGATGCTTGAACAGGTTCAACACTGGCAGAACACATTCATGATCCTGTGTCACTGAGCATAAATAGAAGAGGCCTATTAAAAAGGATTTATTATAGACTGTTTAGGGGTATCAAAATAAAAGATGTATTAAAATGAGGAATCGATATGACAGTCCATACCTTATTAGCTGTGTAAGACAAGAAGTAACAGGAAAAAACAGTTAGTTTTCTCATGCATAGAATTAAAGGGTTCGTGTGCTTCAGTAACTATGCATTTCAGCCAGATCTCAAGCAGAAAAAAAAAAAATCATGATAGAGCCTCTTAGCTCGCTCACTCACTTAGATAAATATCTGTCAGAAATCTGATCCAGGGGGAACTTTTCTTCAAATTGCAGGCAAGTTACAGACTCTGCATTTAAGTAATAATAATTTAAAATATTTTAAAAAATCCTAAAGCAAACTCTGCACCTCAAACCTAACTCATGTTTGCAAAGTTATAGCTAACTCTGTGCCTGTGCCCATTTTAACCATTTGTTTTAAGTTGTTAACTACTACTACTTTTATGTATGTGATGAAGCGCAAAGTAAGTTTGTTCACATTACTAATATTCACATTCTGCCAATAATACGAATTGTTTCAAACAATAATATAATAACTGTGTTGTTTTGTGTTGTTGTTTTAATTGTTTTGAAGCATTTATGACTTTCTATGTACATTTTTTAATTTTTAAATTAAAACTCTAACAAGGTACAAACATTCACTTAACTTAGTGATGCCTTATTCCCTTGAGGTTCCTTACTGCAGTGTTGTCAGCTTATGGTCAGCCTTCAGCAGTATTTGTATGGAAAAAGGAATTCATCTAAAAGGAATTCATCTGCAGCTAAATTCAGCAGTGGTGGGGAAAAAAAGCAAGACCACAACTGAGGATGTGAAATACAGCAGCGAGACTCAATGGTGTATAGAAAAGTGCCAGAAAGTAACTGATAGACATACTGCACCTTATTAGTTCTGCTACTCATGAAAAAAAAAAAAAAAACTGTTGATAGCTAATATTTTACAGTAACGTATTGCTGTTGACTTAAATAACTACACAAGAAAGTTCCTGTTTATTTGGAATTATACACTGAATTAATGAGTTGCAAATTGAAAACCAATCCAGCTTCAATAAATATCATTATGAGCAGCACTGGGTTTACCTACACAAATGTTCAAAGCAAAATTATTCTGTGACTACAATAAAATTTAGAGCACAGTTATGCTCCCTAAAATAAAAGTACTTAAAAAGAAGCTTACCATATGTTTAAAATTATCTATAGTTGCCTTTATGATCTGTGATAACAGTGCATATATTTTCTGGATTGCAGCACTTTAGAGGTTTTCCATTTTATTTTTATAGTGTTAGTGTACAATTCACCTCTAGCAATTTATAGTCAGGCTTTAAAAATTCAAATATTAAAGTAAAGAGTTTCTTTCTATGGCAGTGAGCAGTAATTTAACTTTACATTAAAATGGTGACTTTTTCACTACAGAGAAGCCCAAAATAGCTATTACTGACTAGTTTAATAAGCTGTCATTGCACTTCAGTGCAACGACAAATTCCAAGCTGTGAGTCCTGCTCTAGGATTAGCATTGATGTTATTTTCTTAAAGAAAAAAAAAAAAAAAAAAAAAAAGGAAGTTATGATAAGCCTGTTTATTCATGTATAGTATGGGACTTTATTCTCTTGTCTGAAATTAACAGAATAATGTAAGGCCTAGATAATCTGAAGTTTCTGAAAGTGTGTTCCCCTAACCACCCGTGCCTTTGCACAGTCTGGTATTACTTCATTCTCTTTTCTCAGGTAACTCTGTACAGAAGAAGCCAGTCAATGAACCTTTTCAAATGACTGACACTGCCTGAAAGTGCTTGTACTCCATAGAAAGACAGCTATTGCCAGAGAGAAAAAATCATCTGTCTATGGAGATTTAACAAGTCTGTGGCATATGGAGAATTTCAATCAACACAGACCAAGACAGCTCACCCACCCAGTCTGCAAGTCACTCATGTCATAACACTTATGGGCAGGCAGTTGCATGCTAAAGACTCTCCATAATCAGGCTCCATCACAAGTTGACATGATCACTCAGCTATTGGCTGCAACAGATTACCTGAGCCATGGAATTCAAGAAACCTCGCTATGAGTGTGACCCAGAAGAGTAAACTGTGCTGTACAAACCCAATCAGTCAGTATTCACTTAGAGATCTTTAGTACTGATTCATTGTTACAAGAGAAAGGAATCATCCTTTATAACCTATTGGTCTAGGAGGTAGATCATTGTGTTTGACATAGTTGTCTTAGCTGTCAATGGAGATAAACAGATAGCTTCAGAGAGTAGTTAAATTCTTCTTGAGATAGAGGTCTGAGATAGGTCAGGTGAATCCCTTTCAGGATGCAATTATTTCTTTGTATTGATCATGAAAGAAATCCAAGTTGTGTAGCTCACACCTGCTATCCAGTGTGTACAGATCTAGAAAAATGTAGAGCTGAATCCTGCCAGAGATCTCTGTTGGAGGCAGTGGGAGTTTAATCAGATGTATTCACGTTAATACATTTATGCTGTAGACATCTAGATGTATCAAAATTCCACCTGAGGAATCCAAGGGTGTACCACAGAATCACAGAATCATAGAATCATTAGGGTTGGAAAAGATCTTCAAGATCATCTGGTCCAACCATCACCCTACCACCAATGTCACCCACTGAACCATGTCCCCAAGCACCACATCCAATCTTTCCTTGAACACCCCCAGGGACAGTGACTCCACCACCTCCCTGGGCAACCCGTTCCAGTGCCTGACTACTACCTTAACAGTAAGACAGAATAACTATGTAAGAAATATACCTTCAAATATAGAGATGTTTCCATGACATTAACTATTTTAAGATATTTGCTGTGGTTAATAGCCTCTGTGTCATAGTGCCTTGGTCTGTAAGAGTTCAAGAAAGATTCTGATCATTAAAAAGTAGGAATATACAATATTTTTAGATTATAAAATTACAAGATTCTAGAATTGCTATATTTTCTCTTTCAGAAAAAATATTACTTTCATTTGTATTGATAAGAGGTGGTTTGTTTGTGTTTTTTTTTCTTTTATTCATTTACTGCTAAGCTGAAAATGACACTAGTTTCTGGGCAAAAAGAGAGAGAAGATATTCCTGATAAAACATCTGAAGTCACTCTAAAATATTTTTGTTTTCATTTTTATTTTAATTTTATTCTTCTGAAATATTCATCTGGTAAAGAATATATTCTGAAATTATGTGGTAAGAAATTTTCTGTGTTCTTGTTTGGGATGAGTTTACAACATGTGATTGAATTATTCCTCAGGAACCTCCCCTCAGGAGCCATCGATAAACTCATGATAATTGAACAGATTGTGTCATATTATACTATGCTGTGGCTCAATGGACTTTGAACAAAGATACATGTAGATGTACTTATGGGCACACAATCATGTTCAGTGGAAAAGACTTAAATTTTTGTGCAGACAGCCAGAGGTTCCTTCTTCTGTAAGTTTAATAACTGTATAAACTAAAAGTGAATTATTTTGTCATTACTAATGAATGAGATAAAAAGATATCACTGTCCATCCATGGAGCAGCCTGTCTTCTCTGCTTTTTACCATCATTTAAATTCAGTTCAATATCCAGCTGGAAACTTTTCCCCAGAGCTTATGATTAGGAAAGACAGTATTCTGCCAAAGAGCTATTTAAATCCTCTGTTTCAACTGTATTATGTGATATCAGACAACTTCAGAAATCCTTAACACCCAGTGTAACACTTCATAATTGTTCTCTGTGAGTTTGAGCACTTTTGTAGTTCTCTGCACAGAAATTCCTCAGACATCCCAAGGGCCAGATTAACACATATATTGATGGAAGTCTTCACCTGCCATAATGCTTAATAGTGCCCCATCAAAATCAGAAAGTGTATTGAGATATTTAGGAGACTATAAATTGTTAAGCCCTTAGGATACAATAGTCACTTAATGTGGCTTTGACTACTTTTTCCCTTCCCTGTCTCATCTAATTCCTTTCTGGGACCCAAAGAGTGTTCATGGTTTTGCATTAGGCTGTTGTTTTTTTTTTTTGGTTGGTTGGTTGGTTTTTTTGCTGTTTTTGTTGGAAATACACTAAGTACAAAATCTTGGATGTTCTGGACTTTTTTTTTCTTTTTTTTTTTTTTGTATTATAGTTCAATTCCAATATTTGCATGGATCTTTTTTCCATTTTCTTTCCTCTTTACTTTATTCTTCATTTTGGAGACTGTCATACATAACAAACTGTGCTGGCACCTAAAAGGTGCCACTTTAATGAAATTCATTAATTCACTTTAATGAAATGAATTTCATTTCCAGCTCCTATGATAGATCCACAGTACAGAGAAGTATGCGAGTTTTCTGATGAACAATTACTATTTTATATGAATAAAATCAGTGATGAAAATTCTGCATTCTCAAACTTTTGTGAATCAGAGTAGTTATAACTGTTTAAATGTTGTGAAATCAGGGTCCTGATCTTAAGTCACATTAAATTCCTGTTGGTTCAGTGGGTTAAGTTCCCTGTTAAGACAGGTATTAGCACATGTGTATTTCTGCCAGTGTGTATAGCTACCAGAAGAGCCAAGGTCCTCAGCTGGCTGACTAAATAAACCTAAAACTTTCCAAATCAAGTCCAAAGTGATTTGGTCCCAAAGACAAGAGGTAAAATAAGAAGGAGCTCCCAGGAGCCCTGCCAACTCTGTAGAGTTGCTGCTGTTTTGTTCCAGGATCTAAACAATAGGTGTTATTTGTTGGTAACCTTTCTGCTCCTGTTGTGGTTTAGCCCCGGCAGGCAGCTCAGTCCCACACAGCTGCTCACTCACTCTCCCCAGGTGGATGGGGGAGAGAATCAGAAAGGTTAAAGTGCAAGAACTCATGGGCTGACATAAAGACAGTTTAACAGGTAAAGCAAAAGCCACATGTGCAAGCAAAGCAAAACAAGGAGTTTATTTGCTGCTTCCCATGGGCAGGCAGGTGCTCAGCCACTCCCAGGAAAGCAGGGGTCATAGCATGTAACGGTGTCTTGGGAAGACAAATGCCATCACTCCCCTTCCTTCTTCTTTACCCCAGATTTGTAGCTGAGAGTGACACCACAATGTATGGGACATCCCTCTGGCCAGCCTGGGCCAGCTGTCCTGGCTGTGTCCCCTCCCAGTTCCTGGTGCACCCCCAGCCTCCTTGCTGGCAGGGCAGCATAAGAACCACAAGAGTCCTTGGCTCCATGCAAGCACTACTTTTCAACAACTAAAAACATTGATGTGATATCATCATTATTTTCATCAGAAATCCAAAACACAGCATCATATGAGCCTTTCCAAAGAAAATTAACTCTATCCTAGACAAAGCCATGACACCTCCTCTGCACTCTTCTTCCCCAGAGAACATGAAAGCTCAGATATGCCTCAACATCCCTCCCCCACTGAAATTAAGACAAAGGTTTACTCTTGGCTTCAGTGGGACTTGGCCTTTGCTTTGCAGCATCCAGATTTAGATCTGCTGTCAGTCTTTGAAATATGACTCTTTTTTCCTGCATTGGTGATCCTTTTTTTCCTCAGTGCTGATTGCAGGCTGTTTTAGTGACATTTCATTACAGAGTCAGAAGGACATTTCCTCTGAGAGGCTTTTTCTTTGTGTGTTTACGTTCCAGAATCACTGAGTAGACAGTAAAGATAAAGATGCAGAAAGTAGCTGAAGGCTAGCTTGAACTGGATATTGCTGGAAGTCACATCTCCCCTTGCCTGAGTTGCACATCTTTGTTTAAAGTAAAATTCTTAAAACTCTAGTCTGGCACTGGTAATGGAAGAAAAATAAAAGGAAAGGGAAAGAGAATGGAAAGGGAAGGGAAAGAAAAGGAAAAGGAAAAGGGAAGGGAAATCTGAATGCATTGGTATTAAAAACATATATAAAAACAATGCTGCAAACTGGAGCTGTCTGTCTGCTATCAAAAGCAGGCAAAAGTGTTTGGACAGTCACACCAGGTAAAGAGCCTCCTGCAGCAGTTACTTTTACGGCTCCCACTGCTGCTCCTTGAAGAAATCATTATGTAAAACTTGCTTCATTCTGCTTTTATACTCTTTTTTTCTTTTTTTTTCTTTTTTTTTCTTTTTCCCAGCTAAACTGCAGCTCTGACGTATTTTCTATTTATACAGTTTTTCTTTCTACTAAGATAAACAGATCTGGTTTTCCTGTATCTGTAGTCCCAGACACATGGGTATCTAGAGAGAATTCAAGGGACCAGGTTTAACTGAATAGCAATATTACAATTTAATTAATTTGCTGTCTATCAAGCATTAAATCTGACCATGCAGTTCCTTTCTGACTGGCTGCCAGCTGGCGGAACTCAGCTGTCTGCTCTCAGCCCACTGCCCTGTGTCCTTTCACAGCTAGCCTGTTCTGAAGACACCTTACCTTCTTTCCAATTTTAAGGTTAACAGACTGAGGAAAGATGATTATATCAGGCATTAAGAGCTCATCTCCTTTCTTGGCTTCTCTAGGGAATGCATTCTTCCAGATTCACTTCTGTCAGCTAACAAAGTCTCTCATATCGAAGACCTCCCAGACATGAATGATGACCTTGAGTTCCCCTATGGCTCATTATAGCTTGTGGCTTCTCCTCTCTCCTACTGTATGTCTTAGATTTATAATAGGGTTTTTGGAAGGGTTGTGAGCCTGTGGCTTGGAAGGTAAATGGAGTAGATGTTATATTACAGCATTGTTTTAATCGGGGCAAGGAGGGAAATGGGACGACAGGAAAGGATTCAGTGGCCCAGGAAATTCCTTTCCGCGTGAACACACCTCTATCAGGTAACTGCCTGTCATGAGCAATAAAACAGACAGGACAACAGGGGTCTAGATTTAAGTTACCACAGTTTAGCAGCTTTTCAGTGCTTGTTATAGAGTGATATAATGGAAAAATCTATTTTTTATTATCAGGACATCATGTTGTGACCAGGAAAGCATTACTGTGACCAGTAATATCCCTTAAGGTTAATAAATACTTCAGTGGACAGAATAATGTGAGACTTGTTAGACTTTCTCTTCTGCCCTAACGTTCTGATGCTTGTCTAAGGTTGTTTTATCAAATACTCTCAAATGGAAGACCCTATAATTCGTGGTAGAAAAATATCTTATATCAGTCAAATGTCTCTGTACCAGCCCAGAGCTTTTGATCTGGTCTGCAGATAGATTTACAAAAACACAAAATCATAAATTAATTTCAGTACATAAGTAAGTTGATACAAATAGTAGTTCCAGTAATGAGATTGTTGTAGCTTTGATAGTTATCTCAAATATTCCCATAACGGAACATTTGGCTTAATGATTAGTGAAAACTAAATATTGTTCCTGTTTGTCTCCTTTGGAAAGTAAAAATTGTTCTCTTATTCAGAAACAAAACCATGATCTCTCAGCAATCCCCTGGCTGATGTGTTTCCAGCAAAAGTGTTTGGGTCACATATTATTCCAGATGTTACAGAGCATATGTGTATATGCATAGCACAGCAGAGAAGATTTGTACAATATGTCACAAATAACTAGGGAATACTTAAAATGTCATAACAGGATATCCTTTGACCTTTTTGATTTCATCATTAAAATATTTTAAATGTCTTCTTTTTTGGAAAGCTTTTGTTACAAAGTTGACTAGATATTTTATTTCCTCAATGTTTGAGAAAGGACACATTTTTTTGTAGAATTATAAATACTCCTAGAAAACTCCAAGACTCATTAGTGTCATGGTGCTTAGGTAGCTAGTAAATTCATCACATGCTCCAAAAAGGACATCTGTCTGTTCCTTTTAGGCACACTCAACTTTATTTGCATCTCATCATATCATGACACTCCAAAATACCAAAAGCAGAAATATCACTGAGTAGAACCCCAAATCAAAGCAAATCTAACCCCATTTCAGTTATTCCCCAGCTACAAATTCCTAGGAATGTAACACTGCTTTGCCAAGTGCTGGAAGGTCAGGTTATTGGTACATATTTTACACAATATTAGGTAGCATGTGCTGTAGCTAGTACATATAATCCATCATTTTGGTCTGTAAAGATTCAGTCTGTAAAGATTTTGGCCTGTAAGATTTAGTTGAGTTAACTTTCCTTAACTAACTAGCCTATTTTCCAAGATATCTGCAACAATGTGAGAAAAAGAAACTGTCTTTGAAACCACCAGCTCAGAAAGGGAGCCTCATTCATCTCATTATATAAGAGCCTGTATCATTATCTTCCATGTGTATGCATGATCTTCCAAGATATGATCGGTAACATGAGCCATTCATCCTAAAATAAAGATAAGCTTACATAGCATACTGATGTATTCTGTGGACAGGGAATGTATAGAGTTCTATTTTTAAAAAGGCTGAGGTAATTGAAGTTGTAAGCAATTAAAAAAAAAAAAAAAAGCTATGAGTTAAATTTTTTACTAATTTTTTTTGGGGGGGTGGGGGGGTTGCTTTGCTTTTTAAGAAAAAGCTAACAGAATGGACATAACTGTACTGGTACAGACTTTGATCATGTTTTAGGGGTACTCTTGCAGTCCCTTTGAGACCATAGCAACACCTAGACCGAGTTAAGGGTTTTGGACCTGGCAATATGGCCCAAAAATTACAGGGATGTTTCGTTACCTACAAGCATGCATATGTAACTGTGCAGTCCTAATACCTTTTGGCTACATTATCAACCCTATTCACCATCTGTGTTATCTGGCCCAACTGAGCAGACACCTATAAATCCTTTCCCTAAGGATCAACAGCTTATTTAAAAAATGATGGAAAATTACATCTTCACAAGAAAGAAGCGTGTGACTGTGCAAGGCAAATTTTCCTATAGAAAACTGTCACCTTTTCTCCCCCCTCAACCATAACAGATGTATTTCTAACGCAGAGGAGCCCAGATTCCTCCTTCATCTCCTCATTTTGTCTTTTCCTTGCCAATCAACTCTCAATAACAGCAGTTGCCTTCCGTCCTGAGTCACTGTAGTAAATTTAGGTTTAAAATCTTTTAATAGTTCCTAAGATTGAACCATTTTTAACCAGATAAAAAAGGAGATTTTTTCTATTAACTTTTGAGCTTCATATTGTGTCCTCAAAGGAAAAAAAAACATTCTTGCTAGTTCTTTTAGCAAATGCTATCATCTATGTAGAAGCATTCATTCTAGAAAATGTAGCATAGGTAGACTGGAATACTTATGACATTTATTTTAAAAATAAATAAATAAATAAAATAACTATATGTTTATAGTAAAAGGAAATCCAAAAATCCAAGACTAGATATTTTATATTTTTCCTATTATGCAAAAGAGTTTAATAGTTACAGCACCTATTCCTAGAATATAAGCAAATTAAATATTTATTATATTTCCGGATCTGATTTTGATCCTATCTTTATGCACAAATGAGTCTAGTGAAGCCTATGAAGTGTCACAAAAGGAAAACTAGAACGGATGAAATAAGTTTAGCTTTGCTCCCAGTTCCCACCATTCACCTTAGAATTTGTTCACACTAAATTGCATTCATAATATCCACAAGATAAAACTATAAATTTAAAAAAAGCAGGCTCCAGATGAATGACATCTGGAAAAGTTTAATAACCCCTTGAATCTGAATGAAAAATAAAGCTTCATATAAAACACTTTAGCTTAGTTGAGTTGACTTGCTGCTTAAATGCCCTGAGTGAAACAGTTATTCTACAGGCGTGAAATTTAAAGTATTTTCCCTAACCATGGCATATATTGATAGCTACTCTGCACCATTGGCCACTGTCCAAACATCTTAATATTTACATTTAAGACTTTTTCATTAGTAATGGTATAGAAATTGTTCTAAATGAATTCCTATGGACCAGGCTCTAAACTGTATACACACAGCATCTGACTCTCTTGGAGCAATTATTTTTATTAACACTGGAAGAAATTGGCTTAATTTTGGTAATTAAACCAGTCATATTTCAAATATGGTTACTGGCCATTAGCACAAATTACCTTGTATTGAGTACATTTACATAACATATTTTTTAGCCAGGAAAATCTATTACAAGAAACATGTTGTTTACTAGGTTATTTAGGGTATGAAGAGCAGCATCAAAAGGTCGTTTTATATAAATGAAATGAAATTTATTTAATATAGCTGGGATAATCATTCTCTGTTAACCAATAAAACAATAGACTAGTAATGTGCAGATGAGTCACAATTCCAGTCTGAACCTTGTTGCAGCAGCAAGCTGAGTGATTACTTTGTAAACATAAGACGATTTGAAAATTGCCCACTGAAGCTGAAAAGGTCAATAAGAAAGAGCATGCTCTGGAATTTGATTTGTTACTGGATCATTCTATCTTGATATCTGCAGTGCAAATAGCTTTTAAAGATTATTGTATTATTAGGTTTCAAGCAATGTTAAGATCGTTAATAAAGCTTTCTAGTAATGACAGAATTTTGGAAAGTAAACAATGCAGGTAAAAAGATGTGAGTCTTACCTAAGGACTTCTTAAATCATGCCAAACAAAATGTCCTAATAAATGATACAAACAATGGAACTGGTCCAGTATCAGTCAGAGCCACTGGGATCCTTTCCATTCAATTTAGTGGTTGTTGGATCAAGCTCATTTACAATTTGGGAGCAATGTTAGACAGTAGCAATATTAAATCAGTCAAGGCAGTTGACGTATTTTTACTAAGCCAGCGAGGCACCTAGGCTGATAGGAAACAATTCAAAACCAAACAAGCAAAAAAGCCATCAAAACAGAGACCTGATTGCTGATTTCTGTGCCTCTATTTTAAAGAGAAAATTTAATTTCATTCGCATCTTAAAATACTTATGAATTCACCCTTTATTAGGGAAACTATATACAATGGCTTATCCTTCCAGCAGAGACATTTCGGCATTTCATTCACTTTGCTTCTGATACAACATATAATCTGAAATGCTTGACCTGACCCTTTTGCTTTTTTCTTGTCTGGAATATTATATGTTACATAGCATCAAATTGCCTCTGTCCCCGCATGATTAAGTAATGTAATTTGAAATACTTAGACACATCACTTGAAAAATTAAGATATGGCATTCTAAATGGATAACATTACTATAAAAATAGCTTAGTTTTACACAGTTTTTTGAACCAAAACTATAAATCATATCATTTTGTCAGAACTAGCATAGTTACACTAATTTAATTAGTAATCACAGTATTTCAATTATCCTTGTGAAGAGAGATATATAACAAAATTAGAAGTGTTTCCTTTCTGTGAAAGGCAGAACAGTGTAAGAGCATAACAACTTCTTTCTTGCAACTAATCAATTCTATGAAAATTTATAGAGTTCATGTAATAAAAGGGCAAAGGTAAGAAAAAAAGATCATAAAGTAATGAAACCAATAATATTAACAGAGTATTAGGGAAATCAATTATTAAGGAGACATAAAGGTTAACTGCCCATGAAATGAACATACTAATTCAATGTTATTTTATGATGTACTTACAGTTTGTTTCTAAATTCAGTTGAGTGAATCATGAGAAAATCTACTTACTCTTATTTGTGTTGCATTAAAAAATACCCATTTGCAGATCAGATTTATGTTAGGTATATATGGTGGTGATTCTCACAGCACACTACATTTTTCAGGGTAGAAGTATATCCATATAACTACCTTAAATCTGAACTGCTTTTCTCTCTTTTTGATATCCAGATAGCCCAAGTCAATTTTGCTCTTAATTAGGTACCCAGTCTTGTGTGAGGTGGATCCAGGCCCAAGCTCTAAAGCCTCTAACACCTCCACCTAAGAACTATGCTCACAGGGAGCTGATCACCCTCCTTGCTGCAATGAGCAGACTGAAATACTTGCAGATACAATTAAAGGGTCCTTTAAGTAAACTTATTCTCCTGGGTGAAAACTGAAATTAGAATCGTAGAATCATTAGGGTTGGAAAAGACCTCCAAGGTCATCTGGTCTAACCATCCCCTTACTACCAATGTCACCCACTAAACCATGTCCCTAAGCACCACATCCAACATTTACTTGAACACCCCCATGTACAGTGACTCCACCACTTCCCTGGGCAACCTGTTCCAATGCCTTACTATTTTTTCTGAGAAGAAATTTCTCCTGATTTCCAACCTAAACCTCCCTTGGCACAACTTGAGGCCATTCCTTCTAGTCCTATCATTAGTTATCTGTGAGAAGAAACTATTCATCCAGGTTAATGTTATCCCTTCGGGACAAGAATACCAACAAACTTGGTTGGTTAATTGTGTTTTTTTGGTTCATTTTCACTTTAGATGTTATCTCAGATTTGTGAAGATTGACTCAAAGAGATAATACATATTAAATTTGGAAAGCAGAAATTATAAAATATCCTTACTGGATTTATGAGTAATTGAAGGGTACAAAAAACTCTTCTGTCTTCTACCTGGCTTCACAGGATCATTCAAATTGGAAAGGACCTCCAGTCCTCCTCCAGCCTCCTGCTCAAAGCACAGTCAACTCTGAGATTACACCAAACTGATTAGGGCTTTATATGGCATCATTGTACATGTGTAACACATTAAAGATATTTCTATCTCTCAAAATACATTTCAGCTGTGAATTCCCCTTTTTAAAATCTATGTATTATAAAATAACAATATTATGGATTAATGAAGAAAAATAAGAAGGTGTACATTTTAATATAATTAGCATACATGTAAGTAGATTGATAGATAAACACATTTAAAATAAATCTGTACAGTGGCAGTTCATGGGTTTGATTTTAATCAGTACCCAACTGCACTTGTCCTGGAATCTGGCCTTGAACATCAATCTTTTACGGTTGCTGATCTCAGGTAAGGACTAAGTGTGGCTGAGTGCTGTCTGAAGGAAATGGTATGGGGTAGAGTGTATACACATAATGAACCATAGCAGGTAACAGGCAGCAAAAAGGCAGGAACTGTTGCTAAATGGGGTGTGAAAGGCAAGACTATCATCTCTGACCAAGTAAAAGGTGTACTTGCTGTGCCTTCTCTGTTGTCTATGGTCGTTTAGCTGGGTACTTCCAAAAACTTAGGCTTCCTGAATCTTTTTTCTCCAAAGTTCTATAGTGCTGGGGTTTTTGACAGCTTGCATCCAATCTTTTCTTTCTCAAAAATAAGATTAATACTGACAAAGTAGTGTTTAAAGAGGGCCTGAGTGTATAGTATACCTTTGCCATATATAAACTAAACGAGCATGGTGAAACACTGGAACAGGTTGCCCAGAGAAGCTGTGGATGCCCCATCTCTGGAGGTGCTCAAGGCCAGGCTGGATGGGGCTTTGGGCAAACTGGTCTGGTGGGAGGTGTCCCTGCCCATGGCAGGGGGGGTGGAATTAAAAAATCTTTAAGGTCCCTTCCAACCCAAAGCATTCTGTGATTCTATGATTAAATGATTGCTTTGGCTTGCCTGTGTTTTACTCATGTACTTGAGAAATATAAAAGGAATGAGCTCTTGTGCCTTTGGGTTGAGTGAAGCAAACATACTATGGGTTAGTGACAATTCCGAGATGCCCATAATTGCAAATGGACCGACTTTCTGTGCATTGCCCACTAACAACAGCACACATTTAAACTGACTGGCTTCATCTGCTATTTCATAACATGTAATAGCACAGAGGTGCACACTCCCAATGGCCATGTGTCTGGCAGCATGACTGCTTTCATTGTTTTTTTCTCACTCTGAATCTTGTGACAAAGCACAACTTTCCAGCTTGTACCACCTTTTCAGTTTCTACTCTTCCTGCATCTCCTCTTCCTCCATGATCTTGCAGCCACCTCCCTCAGGAGATGTCAGGAAAGTATTTCTTTTTTCCTTCCCTTCTCTCTCCCTTCTTATTGAGAGGAACTGGAGCTGGAAACCATTTAATCTCTCAGTCTGTTCACCTCTGTGCTTCCTGATTTGTGAGCATTTTCTCACACAGCTCTGGCAGTAAGAGATATTTGTCGAGCTCAGCAGAGAGTCACAGCATATCAATGTACCACTTCTGAAGTACAATGGTAAGGCATTCACCCCAGAGTGAAGTTGCCTCTCACTATCTATTTGCTGTGAGAAATCACTTGATTTGTATCCTATGACAGGATACAAATCCTATGACAGGATCCTCAACTACTGTAAGCCATTTACCACTTCTTCAGTATTGTTTTGTTTCTGGAGGGGATTATCACAGAAGTTTCCCTTGCCTTCACCTCTGTCTCTGCCCAGATCTCAGTCTGTTTGGTTCAAACCACATCCCTGAGCTGTGCTTCTTGACCAAAAAAAAAAGAAAAAACAGGCAAGTTCCTCATGTGAATTAAGGATAATCTAGTTTCTGACAGGAACTAGTTTTTCAAATCTGACTCTTTCCTGCTGCTGTCTAAGCCACAGAAAGCCTGCAGTAGTCTGCATAATTCCCTCTCCTACTGCGTAAAGTGTAGAAATCATTAGGTCTTTGAAAACTGATACAGTGTGATTTGCAAGAGCTCATCTTCAGTCAGTTACTTCCCTGTTGGTCATTACTTGCAAACAGATTTACAAATCTGATGGTGCCCTTTCCCAGTTTACAACAGTGGGAGAGCAACACTGGATCTTTGCCCTCTAAACCTTTTAGGTTCTTGCCTAAAACAGAACTTGCAAGGTCTTTCCTGCAAGCACAAAGTGAGAACAACAGAGTGCTCCTCTTCCTTTGCAAGCCCTTGCAACCTTACTTTTTTATGACTGAATTACACAAGATATTGTAGTGTATCAGTAGATCTGCTGGAGCCAGAGAAACAGTCAGCTCAGTTAGCACTTTTCATCAAAGGCTGTATTCCCAACACGAAAGCTTCTAGGTCTGATAGTAGTTTCCCTGCTATCCCCGCTTTTGCAGCAGTGACAGGTGGATTGCACAGGCACAGATGTCTGGCATCTGGTTTTAAATGTGCTCATATATTCACATTTGAGTGAGACATGCATCCCAATGTACTGGATTCAAAAAGAGCAACACTGAATGGAAAGACTGAAATTTCTTCCCATTTCATACTGCCACTGTCAGTTGCAGCGATCACTGTTTTTTATACAACATTAAGGAGGCGGCACAGGCAAGCTCTGGCTGGTGGAGTTGAGTGCTACATCCTCTGAAGTGAGACCCCTAGAAGAGAAAAGCTGTCTCTCTCTCCAATCTTCTAAAACAGCAGAAGCAGCAAAGTAAATTAATGTCAAGAGAATGGATCCTTTGAAAGGCAGCATCTTTCAGTCCCCACTTAACTAATCTCTAATATAATCTGGCATATGACCTCTGAGAGATTGTCAGTTATCAGTCTTCTTGGATTAGCTGGCAAAAAAATGGATACTTTTTGCAGTAGTTTTGAGGGTGGTGTTTTTTTGTTTTGTTGTTGTTTTAAAGTACTAATGAAAGTTTTTTCATTTGAAGTTGGAGGGATTCTACAAAAAGCCTGAAATCCAATTTTTCTCGACAAGTTTTTCACCTTTCAAAAAGTGCTTCAATGGCAGGTAAAAACTTGATAAAAATGAAGACATTTCTACTGTCATTGAAATGTCTTAGAGAAAGAAAAATAAAACTTTCCTACATCTCTTCTGTTTGATTATTTCACACAGAATATTTAAACCTTCCTTTTTTGTTGTTTTTTTTTTCCTAAGAAAGTATGACATAGACCTATTGTAGACATTTCAAAAATAAATGTACAAAGTTGTCTATTTAATTTCCAGCTGATAAAAATGTGTACTTGCTATTACAATGGAGAACGACTGCAAAACCTAAAGTGGAAGGTGTTCCACTGTTTACATTTTACAGCAGGATTTTGTTTTACACACACAAGAAAAACAAGAAAAATATTTAATGTATCTCAATCTGCGGAATAAAAAGAATACAAACTGGTAATTTTTAGGTATCACTGTCAAATATCAGATTTGCACAAAGGCTAGCACTACGCAGAGAATGATTCATCTCCTTAAACTTCTTCAGCCATATAAAAAATGTGTGTCTAGTCATAGGTGGCCACCTGGGATGTTTTCACAATCAATGGAGAAAGACAGGTGCCTAAGACTGCTGAGATTAATCATCCTCTGGAAGTGTCTGCACCACTACTTCTTCATTGTCTGTAGAGAGGGTTTAAATAACAGTCTTGTACTAGATACAACTTTTAGAAAATTGATCTTATCAGAAAGAGCAAGCAGTTAATATGCAGAGTGCCAAATAGCTATTACAAGCAAAATTTTTATTTTTAATATTGCAATATCAGGTTGCCCTAAAAAATCTTCTTTGATATCCTTTGCAGTTGAAGCCAGGGGAGGTTTATGCTACAGAATGTTCTGTTTTTTCCCATAATAAGAAGAGTTTATACCTGCCAACATTCTAATGAAGAAAATGGTAGAAATCCAAAGTATTCATAAAACCATCTGTACATGTGCTCCAATCCAGTCTACACTGTATGTGCACGGATCAGCTCCTGTCTGTAAGTTTGAAACAAGGCTATTGTCCATGTGGATTTGTATTCTGTCTACATTGCATTCAAAGTGTCCAAGTTGTGTTTGATTTGCTGCACAGAGAACATGGAGCTACTCTGGGCACAGATAGTGTCTGCTTGTTTCAGATTCCTAGATGACCAGAGACCACTGCACAGTAGGGAATCTGGTATGTTGATGTTGAAAGTTATCAGATGGCACATTACTGCTAAATGCAATAAAACTGACAATAGATATGAAGATATGAAAGATAAATTTCTATCATTAAATAAGATATCTGTTTGGGTAAAAAAAAATGTGAAAAACAACTACTAGTAGGGTACTGAAACAAGATCAACCATGTACTGAAAGTATATACAGTCTGATAAGAGCTGCAAGCAGTGGCACACAGCTGAGATACATGTGGAATATGGACAGTGAACCTTTGCTTTTATCAATCCAGGAGGAATAAATACACTAAAAATAAATAAATAAATAAATAAATAAATAAATAAAAATCTTTTAGCTTTTATCTGAGTAGAGTTTAGGTGCCAAGAAGACATGGACACAGAAAATCTATGCATATTCAGTCATTTTGCAAAATTATATCCTGTAAAGCCAGTGCAGGTCTGGTATTTCAAGATCACTCTAAGGTCATTCCATAACACTGCACAAAATGCATAGTACCTAAGCCACTCTCAAATAAGCTAATTTCAATAGCTACAACCAATTCAATACATTGTAAATCCCAGGTGTAATGACTTGTCCTAAAACAATTACTCTAAATTGCTTGGTGGTCATTGCTGGGATTCACCAGGTGACTGCAGTCATCTATACAAGACAATTCATTCTACTGATATGGGAAGGTGTATTAAACATGGAAGCAGAGGAGTACTCATGAAGTATGGTTCAGTGTGCTAGCCTGCTTTCTGCCCACCCAACAAGTCTCATGAAGCAGGTTATGAGTGCAAAGCAGATGGCACAGGAAGCTACAATGGAGTGGACCTCTGCACTCAACAGATGGCAACAATAGGATGCAAGAAAATCATCAATGTCCTTGTGGACTTGGGAGCACAGCAGGAAGGTTTCCAGAGATAGCTGCTAGGGGTCAGGCCACCACAGTAACAGCCAGCATGTCATGGAAATTCAGCACCAGCTGAGTAACTTTCAGAAATGAGCTCTGTATACATTCCTTCTTTATTTGATCTAAACCTTTAAGGAAAAATGTCCCTGTTCTTTCAGAAAGTTGGATTCAGATCCAGATTTACAGTTTAAGATGATCTTCATAAGCTGTTCCCTTGTCTTTTTGTAGCTTGTTGCAAAGGGTATGTCAGACTTCCTTACTCTAGAATAATTTTTTCTCCATGTTATTCCTATTCAGTTCTTGGCAAGACCCTAATATGTTCCTATATATCTACTGTTTTCCTTAATTCTAACTGCATTAGTTGCTTTTTCCTTTGTGACAGCTACTTTTTGTCATATCCTGATAGAAATAAAGTCAACAGGGGGGTCATACTGATAAAGAGTGAGTTTTGAATGTTGTCACTAATGTTATATTCATGTAGAGGCATACCCAAGATGTTTTGGACAGTTTGCAGACCAATGTTTCTTATCTGGTTTCAAGTGAAGGACCAGTTAATCTTTCCTGAAAACACATGCTGAGGCCAACTCACTGTTGTTTGTGGGAGGGAGTGAAAGGAGAGATAATAAATAAAATAATGAGAAATTAACTAAATGCAAATTATTTTATAAAAACATGGTGATACTAATTACAAAGATTTTAATTGCTAGTATTGGTAATAAGAAAAATAATTAGCAATGGAATTATGCCTGAGGATAAATACCAACAGCAGTCAAATGTTATCTCATGAGTCTATCAGCTCAAAAGATAAGACTTAGGATAAACGTTGGATATTCAGCTATTATTTTATTTTCTCCCTTTGTGTTTCCCTACTTGTTTGCATGATGTGAGATACTAAAGCAACTATATTTGTGGTTAGATGATAGAACATCTACTCATCTAATTTGATATGCAGATTGAGAGGACAAAGATACAATCCCTGTCTCAATAAATAAAAGATTTACATTCTAGTCATGTAGCAAGTGGGAGGGTATAAGGCATCATGTGCTTTGTAAATACTTTGAAATTACCTTTTGAGTGCAGTACTATTTGCATAACAAATTTCTGAAATGATTTTTCATATGTACAAATACACAGCTCCTCCATCTAAAACTAGTTCAGTAGGACATGTGAGTGCTCTCATTTTATGAAGTTTGAATGCTTGTATTACAAACACAAATATATTTTATTTATTTAGAGTTTTAGCTTCTTATGACAGGGGTTTTCTATCACAATGTGTTCATAATCTGCTTAGCAAAGCAGCGCTTCAGTCTTATATGGAACAAATATCTACAACTATTATATTAGAAATACTTTTTGCAGATATTCAAATATGTACTATTCCCTGAAAGTTATCAGAGGTTGATCCACACTTCTAGGTTTGTCATTTGTCTCAAAATTGGCTGTATTCCTGTTCTTCTCTATATGGTTTGTTGTACCAGACTTTGGACTACTATCTCTGAAAATATTTGCCTCTCCCTATGTTTAGCAGATTAGGCACTTTGAGAACTGAAACATTAATGTAAGATTATATTTTAAAAAATTTATGCTAATCCACATTCGGATTAGAACCACTGGTCCTGAAATTAACAAGTTTTCAGAAACACAGTATATTAAAAGTTACTGTGATCAACTAAAAAGTAAATTCTGGAAAATAATACAAAGAAACTTACATGCAAGGTGACATGGAATCGAATCTTTAAATAACATATTTTAAAGATTTAATTCTTGAAATTTTCATTATGGGATAAAACAATCTTGAAAATTATTATAATAGACATTCCAGAATGATAATAAAAAGATGTTAAAAATAACTAGATAACCTGCATTATAAGTCTGTGTCTCCACTGTATACATATGGAGTACAGGGAGACCAACTCAGATGTTTACAGCATAGATGTCACAAGATGAAATGAAGCCCAACTTAAACTACATTTCCTGTAAATAGTTTCTAAATAAATCAATGACTGGATACTCCCATTCCTTGAAAAGTTTAGTCCTTTTCCACAGAATGGAAACAAAATGGCCACTTATATTAACTGTATCCAAAGATGATCCATAATATGCAGGATAGCATAATATCAAACCCCAGATCTGCAGTCAGCAGATCACTGCTAGGAGGAGCAACACATTGGGAGAAGAAAAGAACAGCAGCTATAGCAAGAAGACTAACACTAACAGTTAGAGACACGCAACTGGAGAGAGCAAAGAGAGGAAAGAAACAAGATCAAACCAACAAGGAGTAGGCAGAAAATAGGCACTGCATCTCACAGAAGCTGAGAATAACCATATAAAATGTTTTCACCAAACTACATGGCTGAAGTATTCGAGCCTCAGTGTGTATTTTTTGTTACATACACTGAGGGCCAGATGTGTCTCACTTAATTAGAGTCTCCTGAGTCAAGAGCATAATTGCCTTTGGTTCTCACTAAAGCAAATCCAGCAAGAACAGGTGTATGAGCCTCTTGCAAAGTCTATGAGTCATGACTCTGCTCTTGGCAGTCTCTGTCTCCCTTTCTTTCACTCAATGACAAGATTCAGGTAGATAAGTCTACCTACTAGTGCGGGATGAACTTAGGTTTTCTGTTTCTCGTATTTGTTAACTACTAACTCTCATGCTGCCACTATTTCTGATTAGCAGTTTGGTGTTTCTGCCACTGTTTTTGTTTAACAGTTAGGTGGTTTTTAACAAATAGTAAGGCTAAGCGGGCAACAAGTGAAAAACAAAATTAAAAGCAAAGTTATCTTTAACACAGGCTGGAAAAATGTTCAAATAGCCTAAGATCCAAAAGAAGGAAGAATATAAGATTTCATGATTAGCATGACATCTGTGAATATGGAGTTTCTTCAGTCCTTCCATGGCACTGGGAGGTGCTACTCCAGTCAGTACTACAACACTGACATTAAGGCACTTGAGACCTACATATCAGGTTGGGTTGGCTGGATTATTAACAGTAGTCCAGCATTCAGAGGAGAAAACAGAGTGGTCATTTGCTATTTTTTGTCACCCATGCATGGGTCTTGTTTTTCTCTGGAGTTCATTCTAAAATGCAAGAAGCATCATCAAGTTTATGATTTTTAGAACATCTGCCTTGACAAAAATATGGCTGAAATGAGAATAATATGGTCACTGTGCCAGAACAGTAATAATGATAGCCTATTTATTATGATAATCATTTTATTCTCACTATTACACCAAGCAGTATAATTTATTGCAGTAATATGGCCTGGCTATGAGTGATTACACAAATACATATTTTATATAGTTCAGGAGGTTTACATATTCATGCTTTCCTGATGAAAATATATTATGTACTAACAAGAAGGTCTGAGATGAAAAAGAACACAAATTTCTTCTTATAACTGGCAGCTATCCATGTGAGATCTAAGCAAGGTATGAGAAATGCATGCAAATGTAATGCGTGCCTGTTGATAATAGAATTTCTATGGATCATCTATTAAAGTAGCACTTTGTTATTATCCTCTGCATCCTGATTCTGAGCTATGTGAATTTACATGTAATAACAGGTGAATGTAACTTTAAAATATATCCATCTACTGAAGATAGAAAATAAGCTCTCAGGTACTGGATCTCAAATACTCTCTGATTTCAGAATAAAAAGATCATGCGTTCATTTATTGTCTAAACAGACTTTAAAGCACTGAGCCTTAATGGTATTTCTTCGAGCTATGGGACTTCATTTCTGTAAAGAAAATCTGCAGTAGGAAGGAAGGAAGGAAGGAAGGAAGGAAGAGAGAGAGAGAGAGAAAGAAAGAAAAAGAAAGAAAGAAAGAAAGAAAGAAAGAAAGAAAGAAAGAAAGAAAGAAAGAAAGAAAGAAAGAAAGAAAGAAAGAAAGAAAAAAAAGATTCCACCAGATAAATTTGTAGCTGAAATATGTTTTAATGTAGTGATCTCTTCTTGTACTCCATTTTGAAAAAAAAAAAAAACATAGAGTCATGGCATAGTTTCAGTTGGAAGGGACCTTAAAGATCACCTAGATCCAACTCCCCTGCCATGGGCAGGGACACCTTCCAGTAAACCAGGTTGCTCAAAGCCCAATCCAACCTGACCTTGAACACTTCCAGGGATGGAGCATCCAGAATTTCTCTGGGCAACCTGTTTCATTGCCTCACCACCCTCATAGTAAAGAATTTCTGCCTTATATCTAATCTAAATTCACCTTCGTTTAGTTTAAAGCCATTGCCCCTTGTCCTATCACTACACTCCCTGACAAAGTGTCCCTCCCCAGCTTTCTTGCAGGCCCTCTTTAAGTTTAGGAAGGCTGCTGTAAGTTCTCCCCAGAGCCTTCTCTTCTCCAGGCTAAACAACACCAGCTCTCTCAGCTTGTCTTCACAGGAGAGGTGCTCCAGCCCTCTGATCATCCTCATGGTTCCTCTCTGGACTTGCTCCAAAAGGTCCATGTCCTTCTTGTGCTGGGAGACCCAGAGCTGAATGCAGCACTCCAGGTGGGGTCTCACAAGAGCAGAGCAGAGGATAATCACCTCCTTCGACCTGCTGGCCACACTTCTTTTGATGCAGCTCAGGACAAACTTGGCTTTCTGGGCTACAATCACATTGCTGGCTCATGTTGAGTTTGCAATCAGCCAGCATCCCCAAGACCTTCTCTGCAGGGCTGCTCTCTAACCATTCATCACCCAGACAGTATTCACATTTGGGATTACCTTAACACAGGTGTAGGACCTTGCACTTGGCCTTATTGAACTTCATGACATTCTCATGGGTCCACCTCTCAAACCTGTCAATGTCGCTCTGGATGGCATCCCTTCCCTCCAGCATGTTGACTGAACCACTCAGGTTGGTGTCACCTGTAAACTTGCTGAGGGTGCAGTCAATCCCTCTCCATGTCACCAGCAAAGATGTCAAATAGTGTCAGTCCCTATACCAATCCCTGAGGAACACTGCTCATCACCCTGCAGCGTTTACTCATGTAAGTCAGAAGCAAGTTTTTTCACCAGATCAAAGAGCCTAAACTGCAAAGTACTTTAATATATCATACATGTTCATTTTGCCCTTTGGAATAAGTCAATTCTGATATTGTTTAGTAGAACAGAGTTTAATAAAATAATTTTCCACATAAGAAAACAAATTTAAAGTGAGTTAATAAGTTTTGCAAAGCCTTTATAGCAATCTATTGTCTGATCATTTTTTATAAGGAAACATAAGGTACACAGTGACATCAGTCATAATTCATGCTAATGTAGTACATATTTTAAGCTCCTCAAAGACTTGAAAAATTAGATTGCTTAGATCAAAAGGGTCTGGCATTCAAAGGGCAGATTTGAAATATTTTTGAAACATATTTACTCTAGTAATATCTCACACAAATGTATTGGTATACTGCAAGTAATGTTTGGAAGGGTGCTGTAACACAATTTGAAATTAAAAGTAAACTGCCAAAGTTAAATCCTGCCCTGAGCACGTCTCAACCCCATAAAGCATCCTGCCACTGCAGGACTGTGGTGGTTTTACTCAGCTGGGCAGCTGAGCTCCACCACAACTGCTCTCTCATTCCCCCTCCTCAAAGGGGAGAAAATGCAATGGAAAGGGCTCAAGGGTTGAGATAAGGATAGGGAGATAACTCCACATTTATCATCACAGGCAAAAGAGATTCAGCATACGGAGATGAATGTAATTTTTTACATATTACTAACAAGCTAGAGCAGTGAGAAACTAAAATAAATAAATAAATAAATAAAAATAAACTAATAAACTAAAAACACTTTCTCTGCATCCACCCTCTTCTAATCCTCCTCCCTCTCCCCAGCCCCAAGCGGCACACAGGAATGGGCAATGAGGGCTGCGGTCAGTCTATAGCACTTCGTCTTGCTGCTCCCTCATAATCCCTTTGTTCCCCTGCTCCAATGTGGGGTCCCTCCCACGGGATGCCGTCCTTCCCAAACTGAGCCTGCGGGGGCTGCCCACAGGCAGCAGCTCTTCAAGAACTGCTCCCACACGGCTCCGTACCACGGGGTCCATCCATCAGGAGCAAACTGCTCCAGCACGGGTCCCCCACGGGTGGCAGCTCCCCCCAGACCCCTGCTCCTGCGTGGGCTCCTCTCCACGGGCTGCAGCTCCGGCCCGGGGCCTGCTCCTGCGGGGGCTCTCCATGGGCCGCAGCCTCCTCCAGGCCACATCCACCTGCTCCACCGGGGGCTCCTCCACGGGCTGCAGCGTGGAGATCTGCTCCGTGTGGGACCCGTGGGCTGCAGGGGGACAGCCTGCTCCACAAGGGGCCTCTCCACAGGCCGCAGGGGAAGTGCTGCTGCCTGCCTGGAGCACCTCCTGCCCTCCTGCTGCACTGACCTGGAGGGCTGCGGGGCTGGTGCTCACTCCTCTCTGCCAGCTGCAGTTGTGCAACAGGTTTTTTGTTCGTTTGTTTGGTTTTTGTTTGTTTTTCACCCCTTTTTGAAATCTGTTCTCACAGAGGCGCAAACAACATCGCTCCCTGGCTTGGCTCTGGGCAGTGGTAGGTCTCTTTGGACATGGCTGAAACTGGCCCTTATCTAACATGGGGCAGCTGCTGGATTCTTCTCACAGAGGCCATCCCTGCAGTCCCCTGCTACCAAAACCTTGCCACATAAAACCAATACAAGGACCAGGGAATACACTTTTTTCCATAGGTCAAAATTTCTTTGCCCCTGTAGACAATGAAGATGGTTGAGCATGTCTTTTATTATATAGTAATGTTGAAACAAAGTGTTTACAGTTATCCTGGTGTTTCTAATAGCAGTTCTCTACAGCCTTTACAGTCTTCCTTACAGCATCCCTGACAAAATATTTTATTGACAAGTATGTTCCTTAAAAAGTTCCTAAACACTGAAAAAAAGAAATTGTTGACAGTAGGAATTTAGGAAGAAAAAAAATAATACTAATAACAACAGGTAACTTAACTGATATCTCTTTGGCTTTTAACAGTGAAAGAATAAAATGCATCAGGACTCCTTTCGGTTTTTAATTTTCAATAATTCATTGATTTAATTTAAAACAATAACAAAAGTATTATGAGATGTAGAATAGTATTGTTTGTATTAGGATTAAAGGAAAATTGGCAAATACAAGAACCTGAAAAAAATTACATTCTACAAGCTGTGTCATTAAAGATCTTGGGGGGGGGGGGGTGTTAGGCATAACATTAACTTGTGAGAAACTATGCTTATAGCTGAGAAGACAAACTACCACATGCTTAATACACTAGTCACTAAGTGTTGATATTCATGCAAACTGAGCTTTGCTGATTTGGAGTTATATTGCTCATTTCTGTGTTAATCACAGAAATGCAAGTATCAGAAAATCAGGAAACACAGGTAACATTTATGCATAAAATGTGTGGTCATTGCACTCTTTAGAAAACACCTACATTCAACCCTGAGTAAGCTGTTCCTATTACAAAATCTATGCATCCTTTCCCTTCTTTTTTAGGATAGCCTTGGCAGTGTTCATTCTAATTGCTGTTCTTTAGGTGACAGAAGTTACAAAAGGGATTAAAATATTCCAGCCTCCAAAGATAAGTAGAGGAGTATAGCAGAGTCTTTCCAGAAAGCAAATCTCTCAAAGCCTGTTTCTCTTCTGCAAAATGGTGAGAATGTTTTAGTCTCAAGCAAAATTTGTAGTCAAAATGGACAGCTTGAGATGCTTACAGTCTCATGTTTCTAATAAACAAGGCAGACAAGCAGGTGGCTAGTGATGCATTATGGCCTGACGGGATTATAATAAGGCTGGGACTCAGGAGGATGTACCACAGATGGGTACGGAGATGGTTCTGGTTCACAAGCCAAATAAAAGCTCAAAGTGTTATGTTAAAGCTAAAACAAATTGTTTTTCAACAAACACAGCTTGGGTTTTTCACTCTAACTCAAAGTTTCCTGTGTTTTGGGGGGACATTTCCATTCTTCCTTCTTACTGTATTACAGACAAACCAAAATTATGTCTATACCATACATGCCAACAATAAACTGGGAGGTAAATAACTTCTACACACTTCAGTATTCTTTTAATCTGCCCTGTGGTCTGGAGAGTGGGTTGTCTTGCAGATGCCAACTTTTTTGGCTTTGGGTCCAATGTCACTGCCACCTCCAGTCCTAATCAGATACAGGATTTTGTAAGTGAAGTTGTGAAACGCATACAGTTTTTATTTATACCAGGGGTTTTAGGACCTTTTTTTAGGACCGTTTCCAGCTGTAGGTTTACACCCTAGCTGTGCAGGTAAAGGGGGAATATCATTTTCCCTTTCTGCTATCTAGTTCTTAGTGAAAGAAAAGGTTCTCCCATGAAAGGAAAGGTGCTACCAGGTGACAAAGAAAGGTCCCTTGGGCTTGAGGGTCCAAAACCATGGAAAGTGCCACAGTACATCCTGGATTGCTTTGCTTGTATAAGTCCCAAACTGCTGCAGCTGGGAGCTAGCCTTGTCCCATTTTGTTGTTCACCCTGTCTCCAGGTCTATCTTGCACAGCGCCAGTAATAATTTTACCTCTTCTTGCAGATCTCAAATAAATACATGATCTATATGAGTGCCAAGAACTAGACCCTGAGGGAGTTCACTGAAAGGATTTAATGAAGAACAAGTATGATTTCAATTTACAATGACATTTTGAAACCTATCAGTTAGCTATCTTTAATTGCTTTAAAATATCCTTTGCTGAGGTTTAAAATAATTTTAGTTTATTAATTAAACTTCCATGTAAGACCAATCAAATGCCTTGACTTCCATAAGTTTAATTCAACATTTTTACCATCTCCACTGATCCTGTGACTTATAAAGAAACTGTTTGAATTTGATCTTCATAAACTCACACTGACTGAACAACTGCACAACTGCTCTTCCATCTTTTAGCTTTTAACTTACTAGGTCTGTAGTACCCAAACACAAAATGTTTCTCAAACTAACTTTCTTCATTTCTTCCTCTTACTAAAAAAGTTTAAATTTAAGTAGAAGTGTCAATTAGTGAACACTTCTTTCATTATCCTGTATTATAGTCTTATTTATTTTACATTTCTGGTTTTTTTATTTTTTTCATAAAACTTTCATTTAAAGTATCTATAAAATTAGGCAAAACACATTATAGCATTATAATTATTAAATGTCAGTTGTGAAGACTAAGAGTGTTTTCTAGTTAAAAGTAGTAAAAGAAACATTTTACATTTTTTCAGATCCTTATATATATATACACATCCTTAAATATATATACACAAGTGTTTGTTCTTTAAAAAAAAAAATGGTCTGAAAAATCTTAAAACAAATCTGTATAATAGAGTGATGAAATTATATCTGCAGTGGATAAATTTTTGTTGCATTGGAGGAAGTTGAATCATATGGACTGTTAATAGTACAACACAACATATAGATTTACCAACAAAGCACATTTTTGAAAGAAACATCTGGACTCACCTCTGGCATCATGTCTTGGGTCCTTATATTATTTTTTAAAATTTACAGTTCTTGAAATAAATAATCTCCAGCTCTGTAATCTAATTTACAGTGTGCTGTGTTTTCCATTCTTGTACAGAGATCATAAATGAACTTTTGTTTTGAAGCACCTGTATTTTAAATCTGAAGACTATTATCCTACATGAAAAATTGGAAAAAAAAAATGCACAGGGATATGCACTTCATCTATGTTTAATTTATAGCTATCACTAACAGTATTGGGAATTTGATTTTTAAACTGAAAATAGAACAAACCATGTGCTTTCAGTTATGACTGATATGTAAATAACAAATTATCCTGTCATAGTAGATAATCAATATAAGAATGGGAAAAAAATTCTCTCTCACATCCTAGTTAATTTTACACTTAAAGCAGTACAGTGATTGCTCTACTGTTTTGGTGTTTAGTTTTAGTGCTACCAAATCTAGACTGAAAACTTTGTGTGTACAGCAACATAAACCTTTTAACTTTAGAGCTGCCTGTGGGTATACTGAAATGCTAGAAGATAGTGTACTATCCAACCATCTAAATACTGCCAAATGAATGAAAGTTTCATGGCAGGAGTAGGTTTCAGCATTTCTTAAAGTGCCTTCTCTATCACTGTCATCCCCAGGTGACTTACATGCACTATCTTTGACATTACATGTTTAAAAAAAAAAAAAAAGTAGGGTCAGGATTTGTCATAACATCTGAGGAAGAAAAGATATTGTTCAAGAGGTAGCATACGAAATTTCAGAGAAAGTTACAATAGAATGAACATGAAAAAATATATATCTCTATTCTTATTTGTTAAATGATTGCCCATGATCCTCCAGCTGAATGGTGTGAGAAAGTGGGGTAGGAGTTTCGAAGGTGTGTAGGAACATAAGAGTACAGACAGGGTCCAGAAATGTTTTTTCAAATCAACTATTTATACTGTAGATATATGGTCATTTGCTAGTATCATCTTGACAGAAATCTTAACATGCTTTGATATGCTGGCAATAATAAGAAATTTTTCCAGATTTACTGTGCTCACTTCTACTAAAGCATAAAGAAATCACCTTTCAGGACCTTAAATATGCACAAACAAAAAATAGTATTAAGAGATTCAGAATTAATCTTATTGATAGACTTACTAATATGTCTCTTAAAATACTAAGGCTAGGGAAATTAGTTTCTATCCCTTTCACATCAAGGATTATTGCAATTTATTGTACCTTTGTCATTAAAAGCATATTTACTAAGATACTTCAGCTTTAATAACTATATTCTGAATCTGATTTGTCCCACCTAAATTTAGATGCTTAAGTGGAGAGCCTAATCACTCAAGACACACCTCAGATAATTCCAAAGGATGGTCCAGAGTTAGGCTGGTAATCCTCTGGACTCCCCATTTCTCTGCACTGGTAATTTTTGTTGTCTGAGTTGACTATGCTCCTTAAATGAATCCAGGCCTAAACTCCAGCCTACCAAAACTGATGGAAAGACAGACGACTGCTTACACCTTTGCAAAATTTGACCTGCAAGTGATTTCCCCATAACACGTCCTGACCTGGCTCCTTCTGCCAGGCAGGAATGCATTCGGGATGGAGTGGAGGTGGTGGCAGCCTGCTGCCATGCTCCCTCTGTGCCCGGCCACCCTAGGGCTGCAGTGGTATGCAGCTCCCCACAGACTGAGTCTGACTGACACTCTGGTGTTGGAAAAGGAAATAAGAAGTCTGTTTGCAGGCAAGAAGAGAGGACACAAGCTGAGGAAGAAGTGGAAATGAGAATATTGATAGTTTCACTACATCATCTTGTTCTCAGTTGTATAAATATTAACACTTAGCATGAGCTGATCGTTTCAGATGAATTTGTGCAAATTTGCATGTATACAGCTAATGTGGTTGCATATTGCATTAGACATAACTTTGACAATGTCTGAAGACTTCTGTAAAAGAGGGAGATTTAGAGGCAGAGTCCTAATAGCATTGAGCAAATTGGAATTCTTTGGCTAATCAGCAGATATCCTCTTGTGGGCAGCTTGCTACCATTGGGTTAATTAGAAAACAGCTGGCACTGACTGGGGGAAAGAGATGGGTGTAGGGAGACAGAGTTTGCAGAATCCCCCTAAAGTTTTATTATCTTTCTCTAACCTTTTAGCCTTAACTGCCATTTTAGGAAGTCTAACACAACTTAATAAGATGCATGTTTCCAGTGCTATACCCCTCAGAGTGGGAGGAAGTGGGTTTGCTGAGCAAATGTGTTTAATCCTCTGGGTTTTCCTGAGAACTGTTCAATTTAATTGGATTACATCAGGGGTTCTGCTGGGGTGTGAAGAGGGTTCTTTTCACAAGCCTTTGATTGCTTCATATCGTGTTCATCCTATTTTATTTTGACCTGGTGGCCTGTAAAATGTGAGACTGTATTTCTTAAGACCTAGTAACACAAAAAGTTTGCAACCCGGGCAGGATATGCTGATTTCTGAAGGAGTCAAGGAGAAATGGGGATGGTGTCTACAACATTAACTGAAGTGTCTGACAACAGTATTTTTATTTATTTGTTTGTTTGATCTTATGAACTAAGTTACAACATTGCCTGGTGTTTAGAAAAAGTATTTCATAGGGAAAATAACTGGAAAAGATGAGCACAGCAAGAGTAAGATCAAGGGCAGTTGGATTTAGATCTAGTAAGAGAGGACAGAGTAAGAGAAAAAGAGGGAAGACAGTAAGGAAAAAAAGAGCTTTATAGACACCAAGACACACAGAGAAACTTTCAACCACTTGTCAGTTTGGCAGTGGAGAGGAACACCTTGAAGAAGAAGAAACATTGCGTGAATCGTGAGATCATGCAAACACACATGAGATGAGTTTTTTTTTCCATCTAACTCACATGTAGTCATAAAAGATCTATGTTTTCAAACATCATGCAAAAACAACTGCACTGATGAACAGGGATCATGAATGTGGGGAGCTGACACATACTGTGGTATGGGTAGGAGATATATCCCAATTTGGGAGGATTTCAAGCAGGAAGTCATGCATGTGTCATATTTCTTCCCTCCCCCTTCACATCCCAACACATTTGTAGGAGTTCACTGTACAAGTAGCTGTCAGTTCCCCCTCCAGTGCTATTGGAGCAGTTACCAAACAGGACACAAAGTTGACTGAAAATAAAAAATATTACTAATTTACACTGCAAGACTGGACTGGGTTTTGAAATGAAGAAGCTACAAAATTTCCATTCTCTATTTTCTTGACATCAATACATGTTGTAGAAAAGCAGAGTTTGCAAGGAAGTTTCAGAGGCAAACAGATTAGACAGACAGTTTTGAAATCACTACATCGTTACCTTTGAGGTTAAAGCCAATGTCCACGGGAAAAAGGAAATCTGCCAATTTATCTCAGGATCTGTGGGACTCAGCGGTTAGACAGCAATTTGAAGAGAAATTCAATAGGATAATTTTCTAAGAAATAGAATAATTTTCTGAACACGCAGTCATAAATATGATGGAGTTATGAAACCACAAAATGTTGAGTCTCTTTAAATGCTTTCTGGTCCTCAAATACATCATAGGTAAAAGAACTAACATCTAAATAACTTAAACGCATTAGGCAGAAGTAACAGTAAGAAGGAGCTCAACAGCAAGAAGGAGAATATGCTTGTGGAAACCATCTACTGTAAGTAAGGGAGAGCTGCTTAAATGAGGCAGAAACAAAGATAAAGCCATGTTGATATGTGCACACAGGCATGCGTATGTTCTCACAGAAGCATCAAATGGAATAATGTGGATCTGCCCACTCCTATTATACAAAGTAATTGCTGCTTGAAAATTTTTACCACAAACCCACCCATTAACCCATTATATTCCTGAACAATTTTACTTTTGTCCTGTTCAGAGCAATTACAATGACATTGTCACTATGATAAAGAGAGTCTGGCACATGCAAATAAAAAAGGCACGTGGCACAATTAACTCAGAATTGATCGGATGAGTGCCATGAAGGTCTACATAGGATTGATACAAAAACCTGAGAAGTCTAAGCAGGAGGATGTAGTGAAAACCACCACAGAGGAGAGGAGAAAAATAATCATGCAGATATCATTTGAAATAAATAGCAAATTTTGAATAAAAATTTAAGACAAAATTTTAAAAGAGAGAAATTTGAAAAAGATAGGGTTGTCACCTTTTTTTAAGAGAACTGTAAACCTAGTTTATATTTGAAGATATGAAAGAAGAGGTCATTTATCATGTTTTGAAATGATACTAGAACAAACAAAAAAAAAAAGGAAAAATTATCAATATGATAGCCTCCAATTGAAAAACATATAGCAACACATAGGAGTTGTAAACACAAAATTATATGAGAAGAGATAAATCATCTAAAGCAAATTGTTACAGTTCTGAATTAGTAAATATAAACTCATTACAGAAGAGAGATTAATCAAGAGATTTATTAGTTCTGTGGTTAAGGCACAGCATTATCCTATATATCCAGTAGGGAAAAAGAAAGAATTTAGAGAAAAAAAAAAATCAATCTTTGGCTAGGTCTGTGTGTGGTAAATATAACGGGATTGCAGATGTGAGTAGGGCTCTTTGCAATTGTGTTCATAACCTAATTAGGGTGGTAATTAGGACACATGTAAAACCACAAAAGGAAAAAAAAAAAAAAGAAAAAAAAAGGATGTGAGATTTCAAAGAATGGGTTTTAGAAGAACGTAAAAGCACAGGATGAAATCAAGTAGGATAAATCAATAGAGATAAAGGACACAGAGGGAAATGGAAAACATTCAAAGATAAATTAATGTATGCCCAAGGGCTATGCATGTAATCTAGCTAAAAATACACCAGAAATAAAGAAGGCTAATGTTGATGCACAAAGGAGCACAAACCTGAAAATATACACTCTAACTATATCCAAGACACTGTGTAAAATGAACACAGATGAACAACAAAAGATCGGAAATTAAGCTAATAACATATTTAATACATGTTCAAATTAAAATATATGTTTCTTAAAGCAGAAAAGAAGATATTCTTGGATGGGGAAGTAATCAGAAAAAAAGACCAAAATAATCACAGGGAATGGGATATTAAGTGTAAGATCCTGAAAAAAAGTAGCAAAAAAACTTTGATGTTATTGTTGATAACTGTTGATATTTTGGGACTCAACAGAAACTGTTGTGCTTCTCTGTGCTTCAGAGATGACTTCAACTCTGATATTTACTTCTTACAATAGTTCACTAGCATACTACAAGGGACTATATGAAAATCCTAAATTTAGTTCAAAATACCTTTTGTATAATTCATCCATTAAACAGCTCATTTGTGGGTGCATTAATAGGTAGTGAGTATATTATTATGAGATTTACCTCTTATCATTAATTTCTGCCCTAGTCTGGATCCAACACCTCCTTAGAAAAATAGTAACAGAAAACTGTAGTCAAATAAGCTAAATCCTTAGAGATACACTGTTCACCTGCTGTGTATGTAACTCTGACACCAGGAGAAGCTGTGAAAGCTCAATGTCTTCCAAAGTTTCAAGCTAGAAGATGGGAAAAAAAAAATAAAATTTCAAACTATAGTTCAAGCAAGAGGAATTTAAAGGAAAACAGTTGCCAGAACTATGTGTACATTCAAAATACTGAATTAATTACCTCTCTGTGTGGTAATGAGTATGGCCAAAACCCAACCTGCGTGATTCAGTTTTTTCACCAAAGCTGCTGAAGATCTAAATTTCCCTGAGAGCCACATTTCCCTTTCCATCAAATGCAAAGGGAGTATCTGTACTGGGGAGACTAAAAAGAAACACAATGTACACACTTTACTGAGGTTCCTAAAGTGCTGGGAGGGTAAATCAGGTCTAAATATAGTTTATTACCGTAATTACAAAAACAATTGCTTGCTATACATAATAATGCAACAAGAAAATCAAATGACTAACTGCCTGAATTAAGTTGATAAATGCACTACAATATAGTAGGCAGAATGGATCCAGTGAGATAGCTGGTTGAAAATGAGTAATTGATAATCATTATACACCAGTAGGTCTTACTTGCTGTAACCCATAAACTGTCTTTATGTAATTTTCACAAGTATATAACCCTCTTTTTTTTTTTTTTTTTGCAAACAAGTAAGAAAATATCTTTCCTTGACAGAAATCCATGGTTTTAGTCTCTGTTTATCCTTGATATAACAAAAAAAAATAAAATAAAATATAGGGCAAACAAACTTCATGTTCCAGGAAAAAAACACTCAGAAGTCTCCTTAGGTGGAGGAAGAAGGAGAGGGAATTAAGTTTATGTTTCTATTTTGAATCTGATTCTCTTTGTCCTTGCACCCTTTTTGTCCCTTTCACAAAAAAAAAAAAAAAAAAAAAAAGATTTCGTAGATGAAAAGACAAAAAGAAACTGGATTAAGCTTATAGAATTTTCTAATCAAACTTAGAAAAAAAAGTAATACAGAAAGGGAGGATATTTAGGAAACCCTTCACAAGTGGCAAGAGAATCCAAAAGAAGGAGTAGCATTCTGCTTCAGATTCAGAACCTTGATTTAGGTGTCTCATTAGTATAAATGTCTACACATATATGTCACATCTAAATGTGGATGTGACTAAAAGTTGAATCTGGGATCTGAAGAAAGCATCCCTGTATCCCTAAAAACATAAATGAGGAGACAGCTTTAATCTGCCCAGAGATAGAGTCACCTTACTATTTTTAAGGCAGGTGGACTCTGCCTTAGTACTGCCTGTTTCTGCAGACTAAAAGGGAGAAAGGATGACAAAATAAATCTGTATTTTGTCAGAGGTATTTTTGCTGAGCACTATGGCATATGTTATGGGATATCGCTTTGGTCAGTTGGGGTCGGTTTAGGTCAGCTGTTCTGTCTGTGTCCCCTCCCAGCTTCTTGTGCACCCTCAGCCTACTCATTGCAGAGGCAGAGTTAGAAGCCGAGAAAACCTCAACGCCTAAAGGCACTGTTCAGTAGTAGCTAAAACAGTGGTGTTTTAGCCACGGTTTTAGTCTCAAATCTAAAACAGAGGTCAACATGGGCTGCTATGAAGCAAGTTAACTCCATCCCAGTCAAATCCCATACAGTACCTCTGAAACAAACACAAGGAAAGAAAGGGGAAATTTAAGCTAAGCTAAAAGATGATGGCACAAGAATATATGTTTTCCTGGGAGTTAAAGAAAGGCTTTGCAAAATTAGAGCACTGTGATTCTGGAATAGCTTTTTGTTCAAGTAGTGAGGACAAAATTAGTTGTTTTTAAGGTGCTGTCTGATAATTTTTTGACAAGCATTATATCATAAGAGTCTTGTAATACCACATCTCAGTGACCCACACCTCTTCCAGTCCTTTGTTGTTTGAAGGAGTTTTTTGAAAATAAATTTCTATTAAACTCCAAAAATTGCATTTACTCCCTTTTCTCTTCAAGAATGAAGAGTTTACAGGAAATTTGGAATTAACTAAGCTGTTTTATATCTGTTATCTCAGACACTGATAGACATTTAACTGAGGCAGCACAGCTCAGAATGGTGTGGAAAAAGCTACCCATCAAAATAAAAAGTAAAATTTTCTGTCAGTATACACGAGGTTCCCTGCTGCTGCAGTCTGCCACTAATTTAAAATGTGTTCAGGTGTATCTGGAAGGACTTCAGGTCAGATATCATTTGGCAAAAGACCAAAGGAACGCCCTTCCCAGCCAGTGCAGGAGTAAAGTCCACTTCCAGGCATCTGAGGAATAAAGAGCAGGGAGCAAGATGCTCCTTGAGATAATCAGGTCAGTCTCATTGTTTCCCACCACAAAGCAGGGAGGGAAACCAGCTTCATTTATCTTCTGAGGTGTGAAGTTTGTCTCCAGTGGTTCTAAACAACTTCATTATGTGCATTCAATCTATTTAGAGTAGTAGCAATACCCTGAAGCAACTTTAAGTCCTTTCTATGGAAAACGGAAATATCTAGACCTCTCTGCAGACATACACTTTTAAACTAGTCCTAGGATAGCTTTCTCACTCCTCTGTGACTCCTCTCTTCGAAGTTGGTGAAGGATATCATTTATAAGCTGTTCTAATGGGATATCACACTATTTCAAGAAGACTTTCGGAGGAAGAGAAATCATTAGGACTGCTCTGTGAGTAAAACCTGCCAGCCAAACTGAATTAACTCCACAGATGTTTTGGTGGTTTGTTTTTTTTTTTCCCTTGTGTGTTTGTTTTCTTTTCATATTTCTCATGTTTTCTATACTTTTAGAAAAGCAAATAAAAATACTTTGCAAAGTTGAAAAAGACCGTGTAATTCTTCATCCCCTTGTTTTGAGAGTTGAATTAAAGTGAGCTGGGAATTTGCTATGAAGTCAGGCTTCTGTCTAAGGACTTCATTAATATGCCTCAGATAAAGCTTACTGCTGCTTCCTTAGAAGAGTGCATAATAATACCAAGAGAAAACATATTCCTGATGTATTCAAAAACAGGACAATAACAATAAGATCATCACTTTGATTGAAACTGAATAGAATGTCTTTGCCCTGAGACAGAAGTTTAATAAGTACTCACAAGATATATTTGTTTAAAAAAAAAAAAAATAGCTACATAAATTGTCTATGTAGTTGCCTAGTAGCTTTTCCAGGATTATGAGGTTCTACATATCTTCACAGCTTTGAAAAATCTGTTCTGGAAGGAATGAGAGATACTGGAATCTGTACCCTGGCACTCTTCCAGAGATGCTGGTACCTCCCTCTGCAAAGCTCAAGGACTTGCTGAAGCTTCAGACAAAGAACCTATTCACCCTTCTCTTCAGTGACAGTATCTTGAACAGATTTTCCCTTTGATTTTGCTACTTCTTTATGATCAGCATGAAGATTATATGATAGGAAGGAATCATTCTTTCCTTTGTTGACAGCTAGAAGAGCAAAGGTACAATTCTAAAAAAAAAAAAAAAAAAAAAAAAAAAAAAAAAAGTCACAAAGTCACAAAGTCATTTCTTAATTTCAGGTTTGAAAAACCTGAAATCATCATGCTTGGATAATGCTTGTAGAAGTCTTTTCTTTGCTTTAGGATGCATCAGTTGAAAGCAGTCTAAATTTCAATCCAAAGCAAAGTTAAGATATACCCACAGCAAAGGAAAAACCCTGCTAACCATCTCATGAATGAATGCAATAGAATTTTTTTTGAGGAAAAGGGCAAGGCAAGGCAAGGCAAGACAAGGACTAACTTGTTAAAAAGAGAGATTTGCTAAGGTCAAAAATATGTGATACAGAGAGAAATAATATCTTGTAACACAGTTTAAACCTCAACAAATCTGTAAGGAGGTCACTGTTCCATAGAGAAATGCCTAAAATGCATCATTATGGGATCAGACTCCCAAAGCTTCTTGTTCCCCTGAACATGTGTATGATAGATACTCCAGCTTCTATTACAGTTAAAAACATTTAAACTCAGGGTAGTCTTTATTTCATGTAAACTTTTCCCACAAATATATCATTTAGCTTTCTCAGCATCTTACACAGGATCTGTCATTTGCTGGTTGTACATTTGGAAACTAGTTTTGAATAAACCAGTGTTCATTAATGCTCTCTCAGCATTTCAGTACCCAAAAGAATCCAACAGAACACAGACAACAAGCAATATTAGAAAAATAGGGCACAAAAACAAGCTTCCTAACATAAAAACTTATGAACTGCACTCAGGAACTAAGCCAGATTTCTGGCCCAATTCAATGCTGTATCAAATTCAGAGTTAACACACTCTCAGCCGCTTATGTGGAGTTTGATAAAAGGGTTTCATGCAGCAAGATGTAATCTTTAAGATTCTTTTCAAATATGTGTAGTAAATAATTTAGATAGCCTTTGGTTCCTGTACTCCTAAACTAGTGGTAATGCTCATTGGTAGTCAGAGAGCACTGAGGTTATATTCTACTCTCTCTGGATCTGCTCAGATACAGCTTTTTCATCCCTAGAAACAGTATAAAGGACGTCCTTCCATATGCTCCTCTGCGAAACCATTTTAAGCTCTTTACAAAAAATGAGCAGTATAAGTTGGAGATTTTTAATGGCTCTTGAGCAGCCTTACTATGGAGCATATTTGGGATTGAGGAATGTAGGCAGCTTACTATGGATCTGGCAGTTGGGAGGGTCCCTTTGTAGATACTCCAGACCAGCAATGGCTCCCCTGGAAGCCAGAGGTTTTATGTAGCCCGTCTCAGATTACTCCTGTGCTAGCCAAATATTCCCAGGCACAGAAACATCACCAGCTATAGCAGTAAGTCTGGATCATTTCGGTCTGTGCTAGCTAGCACTCTTCCAGATAATTCCCTGGCACAATTTGGCTGATACACTCCAGAAACTTTTTCCTGATTCACGTGCAACCACAGAGTAAAACCTAGACACAGGCTGTACTCTGCCAGCTGGATCCAGTGCCCTGTTATGTACAGAAGCTCTCTCAGTGTCCTGAGATCTTAGCAAGGATCTGGCATTCTCAGTACTTCCCTGTCTCCCCCATATTAAGTCAGGAGTCCAGGAGTCTAGTGCTTCCAGGTGGGCACCTGCTGCAGGAATGTTGGCTGGAGGTACCAACTTCCTATTCCTTCAGGAGAGCAGCTCCTGTGCCAACAATTGCCACAGTGCAGAGCTACAGAGGACAGGTATGCACCTGAGCAGAGTCTGCAAGTCAAAGCAACCACACACTCTAATTCATTTTAAATGAAAACCAAAGTGTTCTGTCTCTCCACAAACTCTTTTTTTTTTTTTTCAAAATGTTATTTATTTAGGAAATTTCAGAGGTTGAAATCAGAAGATCTAAAACATCAGATGGAATGAGAATTTTGTTATGATTATGCAGTTTCAAAAAATATAAACAATCTTTTTAAGGGGTAATAAATAGGTAATTAATAGAAATACAGAAAATAGATAATATAAAATTAATAGATAATAAATATCTGGATATTTCCGTAATACTTGTGTTGAGCAAATATCCATACTTTAACAAGAAGGCTGATTAAGATTTTCACAAAGAAAAAGCATTTCTTTCCCAAACAGCTGTGAATAAATATTCCATAAACCCAGCCTTCTTTCAGGAAAGTAAAGTATTAGTATCAGAGAATTACAGAATCACAGAACCACAGAATAGTTGAGGTTGGAAGGGACCTCTGGAGGTCATCTGGTCCAACCCTCCTGCTCAAGCGGGAACACCAGTTACCCAGGACCATTTTTGGTCCTGCAATACTTTGCCTGATGTAGCCCGAGATAGCATAAGCCTTCTTTGCAGCAAGCGCATATTGCTGGATTGTGTTCAGTTTGGTGTCTACCAGGACCTCCAGGTACTTTCCAGCATGTACTGATGCCTAGGATTGTTCCCCACAGATGCAGGACTTTGCAAATCCCTTTGTTGAATTTCACGAAGTTCCTGTCAGCCCATTTATCTAGCCTGTCAGGTCCCTCTAGGTGAGGACATGACTCTCTGGCATATTAGCCACTCTTCCCAGTTTTGTGTCATCTGCAAACTTGCTGAGGGTACACTCTGCCCCACCATCCAGATCATTAATGAAGATACTAAACTGGACTGGACCCAGTATTGATCCCTGGGTTAATCCACTAGTTACTGGCCTCCAACTACACTTTGCACCACTAACCACCGCTGCTCAGCTGGCCCCAGGTAAGGGTATACCTGAGAAAATAGATATCCAAAAGAACTGAACAGGCATGAGACAAAGACAGTTGACAACCAACATAGCCTGTAGATCCAACAAGCCAGGTAGACCCCAGCTGAATTTAGCAGAGCCACTCAGTTGTCTCTGTCCCAGACTCCTGCTCTAGCCCACACTGGCTGTGTGCATTAGTTCCATTCTGCCTCTTAGCAACAATCTCTTGGACCAGGAGTGTTGTTGGCAAATGGCGCAGAGACATGGAGGAAAAAAGCTCCATGAGCAATTGTACAGTGCCAGTTAAACTCTCTACCTCCTCTCCAAGCCAGTCATGCCAGACTTGTACCCATTTTATGCAGAACCATTTGGTTGACTATGAATGGTGGAGAAAAACCAAGTGGTATTAATTTAGGCTCTGTAAAGTGTCCGAACTGTCTGGGCCAACTTGACCCTGGAAACTATAGAGTTACTTTCCCCCAGCACTCTATATTAGCAGATCAGACCTGGCTCTGCAGGTAACCAGCTCAGTGTCCCAGTATCTGCAGATCCACTACCCCACAACTTATAAACCACCCACATATAATTGAGAGTTGACAGGGTAGAATTCATTTCATCCATATAAACTCTCATTAATCTGCAATTTCTAAGCAGGAAACAGTGGGAGGAAGGAGAAGGTAGAGGACATTTTACTGAAGTGAATCCAAGTGAAACATTAAGAAAGTCATTACATTAAATTGCAGGAATAATACATGAAGCAGGTTGGTTTTGGAAATTAAGCAAGCCTCTGTTCTCATAGGCTGTAGTATGAATTATATCTGGTCATTTTCTGTGTGGCTTCCCTGGCTTGAATAAGTGGAAGAAACTTACTGAAAGGAATGGAACAATGTGGATTCCTTATCACAACTGTCAAACTGAAAATAATCTGGCCAAACACTGCCACTCATTTATATACAGAAGTTTTGAAAATTGTTTCTGAATTTATTATTGAACAGCCTTCCCTGCTCAGTAGGGCTGCTTTATATGATCACTCAGTTATGTCATTTTTGCATGTATATGAAAATAACTATTCAGTATTCAGTGATCTTATTATTCATTCTCAACAGTGTATTTAAGTGCTTTACAATGTCTTTCAACTTAGAACAGGGAACATATATACATTTCACAGCACATACTGGCAAACCCTACTCATTGTGGCATAACTAGACAACTGGTTTTTAAGAGGTAGCGGATGGGCAAAAACACTCAATAAATGGCAGGGTAATTCCTGTTTCCATTGGAATATGGCACAGAAATAAATACATTATGTGTGTCAGGCAACAGACCTCACAGGGAGCAGAAGAGAACTTCTGGGATGTTAAGATGTAGAAAAAGATTGATTAGAAGGGAAAAGCTGCTAATTGTAAAATGGAAAAAAATGCTTAGGTCTGCTGATCTCTTATAAGGAATAGCTCAGTTGCTAAAAATGTCTGACATTTCATAGGGGCTTGGTCTGTTTATTCAGTGTAAAATTGAACAAATATATTGTTTTGTTTTAAAGCATTGAAATGGCAACACCTTAGTACCCTAAAGAAATTCTGGAGAAAACTAAATTAAACAAATATATTCCTTTTCTCATTTTGCCATACTACTTTAAAATGTCTGTCCTGAAAAGCAGTGATAAAGTCACAACAAGCACAGAATTTCATTAAATTCCTGGACAGTGTCCATTCTAACAACAAGCCACTGTTATCTTTGTGTGTGTATTGAGGAGGAAGGGTTTTTGGGTGTATTCTTTTGCCAGCACAATTTTCTCTTATCAAACTGACAATAAAAAGTGGAGGTAGGGGGAAATGCAGTTTTGCCAGCATATATGGCAAAACTTTGAAAAAGCAACATCCAAAGTTTCTTTTAGAAGCAGGTCATGTATTGTTTACATGAAAGTTTACTTTAGGTGAAGAGGTCACTTAAAAATAAATTACTATTTTTTCTTCCAGTATTTCTATTCATAGTGAAGTCATTGATCACAATCCTTCATTGGCACCAGATAATATAATCATATTTTTGAAGAAAAAAGAATGAAAAGAAAAAAATAGATATATTAGAAATACCTAAGAAATAGCTACAGAACCAAAAATACCTGCCTTTATATCTCTGAATGGACAAAACTTCCTGCTGTGGATTATTTGTGGGGCACTCATTTCCCTCTCTTTCCTGAAGGAAGTCTGCTGACATAGGGCTTGAGTGCTAATGAGTTCCTGCAATTCCCATAACTGGTATAACAGATGCAAAACCCCATCCGAATCAAACATTTGGCTACAGGAGGAGCAGGAAGAAGCATCTGTTTTTCAGCAAATGAAGCACTGCTCAGCATTTCAGTGCACAAGGGGAAAGAGGCAACAATGAAACACTAGCAAAAGGTACAGTTTCATGTTCAGTATAAATGTATAAAAGATGTAGTTATTTTAAAGCAATAAAGAACAAGTAAATCTATATCTTTCAAGAAATACACCTCAAAATTACAATGAAAATCCTCTTTGTCATACATGCTAACACTAAAAGCAAAATCTTTGGATTCTGTACAAAACAGCAGCATGATGCAGCTTTGCGTGTAGACCGTGCTGTTGGCAGATGGGAAATTTTCTGTGAACACATACAAAATTAGATGTAGATATAACAGAAAAAGCTATTTTGACTGATCGGCCAATTAATTTTCTGTTTGAATATGACAACCAGGAAAGGGCCATTCTCTAAACTGATGGTTCCTCTAGCAAGGGTGTCATGACATTCATACCCATTCATACCATCTCTGGGAACCGTAGCATTTAAGTAAAGTTCGTAGCATGTTTTCACTCACTGGCAATCCTGTTACTGATATTATAGAATCAGAGAATCATAGTATCATTTAGGTTGGAAAAGACCCTTAAGTTCACCAAATCCAACCATCATCTAGTGCTTCTGTGTACCATGTCCTACATCCACATGCACTACATCCACACATTCTTAAATACCTCTAGGGAATGGGACTTCACCACTTCCCTAGGCAGCCTGTACCAATGCTTGACCATCCCTTCCATGAAGAAATTCTTCCTAGTATCCGATCTAAACCTCTCCTGGCACAAATTGAGGCCATTTCCTTACATCCTATCACTTGTCACCTGAGAAAAGAGACCAACACCCACCTAGCTGCGATCTCCTTTCAGGTAGTTGTAGAGAGCAATCAGGTCTCTTCTCAGCCTCATCTTCTCCGGACTAAACATCCCCAGCTCCCTCAGCCACTCCTCATTTGTCTTGTATTCTAGTTTCTTCACCAGCTTCATTGCTCTTGTCTGAGTGTGTTCCAGCAACACAATATCTTTCTTGCAGTGAGGGGTCCAAAACTGAACACTGTATTCAAAGTCTGGTCTCACCAGTGACACAGACAAAGAGACAAACACTCCCTAGTCCTGCTGGCCACCCTATTTCTGATGCAGGCCAGGATGCCATTGGCCTTCTTGGCCATGTGGACACACTGCTGGCTTATGGTCACCCAGACGTTGACCAACACTCTCAGGTCCTTTTTTGCTGGGCAAATTTCCAGCCACTCTTTCCCAAGCCTATACCACTGCTTGGGGTTGTTATGACTCAAGTACGACACCTGGCACTTAACCTTGTTGAATGCCGTACATGGATATGGACCATCAGTCTAGCATATGCAGACCTTCTGTAGAGCCTTCCTGCCCTCGAGCAGATCAACACGTCTGCCAAACTTGGCGTCATCTGCAGATTTTCTGAGGGTGCACTCAATTCCTTCATCCAGATCATTGATAGAAAGCTTAAATAAAACTGACTCCAATGCTGAACCCTGGGGAACATCACTTGTGACTGGCCTCCAGCCAGATATAACTCAATTCACAAGAACTCTCTTGGCCCAGCCATCCAGAAGACAGTACATCCATCCAAGCCATGAGCAGCCAGTTTCTTCAGGAGAATACTGGGGGAAACAGTATCAAATGCTTTGCTAAAGTCCAAGTAAAAAATATCCTAACGATCTGGAAGAACGGAATACCATACAACCCTGAATTACTGCAAATTCAGTTTTGATGAGTTGTTTTACTAACTTATTACACTTTATAGCATGAGCCTTGCCAGTGTGTAGTTTTACTTGATCAGAAAAAAAAAAAAAAATCAGTGCTTGAAAAGAGGTATATGAAGTAGTGCAAGTGTCTCAAAGAGTTCTTTGGTTGGCACTGAGAAAAAGATTTGAAGAAGAAAGCTGTATTTGCATCCATAATATTTTGTCTGTAAGAACTTTTACCTACTTATTGAAGAGTTTTTCTAAACCCTTTTTAAGTTCAGTTGTTGTTATTTTTTCCAACTTCCTTTAGGCTCTTGAATTCCTGCTAGTTCAAACAGAAATCTGAGTTATTCTCAATTCAGACTGGATATTAATTTTTCCATTTACAATCCATTTCTGAAGACTATGTTTTAATAGGTCATCCTTTGTAATTTATTTTCTAAATAAAACTATCTAATCTAATCTTCTATGAATTCTTGATACTGGCTTAAATTGAATGGAAACTGTAACAAAACAGTACAAATGTGGGGGAACCGGGAAACAGGATGCACATAGAGGTTTTATTTTCTTCCTTGGTTCTAAACCACCTTCGTATTCTCTATAAATTAGCTTCTGTTTCAGTTTAATTTTTCTCTTATTTTTCTGTGTTTGGGTTTGCCTGTACTTCAGAATGACTATGTAGGAATATATCTCTCAGCGCTTCTACAGAGATGTCACCCCAGAATCAGTTGATTACTCCATCCCACAGATGGAGGATGTGAGGCCTGGTCTCACATCCTATCCTCACAGGATAGAAAATTACATATATTCTTAAATAGAGTCTTAAATAATGTGGAAATAAGAGTAAAGTCGAGAGGGGTCCTACATTTTTAACCACAATGTAATTAGCTGCCCCTGCACCACCTCAAGAATTTGCCCAATACCCATCTTCAGTCTTACAGTTCCATAACCTTTGTTCTTCTCAGCACCTCAACCCAGGCCCCATATCCACACACTTGCTTCATTTTTCATCATCTTCTCTGGCCTGGGAAACCAACCTTGTTTCTGCTTCCACCTCCATGTCTACACTGTGCACAAAAAAAAAAGATTCCCACATTCCCCATACCACACACTTACCAGCAAGCAAGGCAGGGTACTCCCCAGTGCCAGAGCTGCTAACTCCATGACAGACACTGGTGACCACAGTCTGACAGCACTTCTCATGACACTGTCACTGGAAATCCACAATTTCCAACCCTAAAAATACTGGTTCTCAAGTGGGTCACTTCCTGGCTGAGATTCACTCCACCTTGTGTTACTCTGGGCATCTCCTGTACAGACAGCTGTGCTACTTTCCCTGTGCTGCCTTTATGTTTATGGAAGAAAAATATACACTTTAAGAGTATTATTCATCACATCTTAACAGTGGTAACTAAAATAAATGAGATGAGCTGGTGGTTCTGTGCAACCAGGATGCCATTAGTAATCTTCACAGTATGCACATTCTTATACAATGGAAGCTCCAGCATAGTGCTGTTCCGCTCTGCCTACAACATCTACTCACCTTAAAGCTCTAACTGCTCAAACTGCTACTTATGAGCTAAAAGGAGAGGGGAAATGATGCAGGTGGACATCTACCACTATCTTTTTTTTATTCTTCCAAAAGGGGCAGTTACAAGGTTCAGTTGTCTTAATGAAGGCCAAATCCTTTTGGTTTGATTTGTTTCCTGGCAACATTAACTGCCGCAGTGCCTAGCTGCACTAATTTTCACTTCTTCAGAATATATAGTGAAAAGCAAGAGCTGCAATGAACTATTCTGCTGTACAGAATAGATAAAACTATATGCCCTGTAGCTTAGCTATAGTTTTGATGATACTGCAAAAATGTTTCCCACTCCTGAATAATATATATCAATGCCACTTTTGCAGCACTTTTACAACCCTGTTCTGATTATTTTGCATAATTTGGAATTGTCCATAACATGTAAGGACATATATAATGTACATGTTTCGTGTGTTTCAAGTGAGTACAGACAGTAGTTCAAGGGCACACAGTATTACAATGCAGACAGGGGGAACTGAGAAATGACATTTCATAGTCAGTGATTTTATGCTTATAATGTCCATAGTTTATGTGAGGTTGATCCAGATATAAAACTAAGCTACGATTCCTCATTTTTTTTCTGTTCTTTCACTTGCAATGTAATCTTATTCTATGAAATAAAGATAAAATATAGCTATAGTACTCAGGCTAGTTCAAAACTGAGCTGGAGACATCCAACATATCTGTCTATAACCTGAGCTGTTAGCTATCCCTATCTATGGGTCATCAATTAAGCATAATAGAACAGCCATAACATCCACTGCTAAATAGATTATTTCAGTAAAATGATCAAAAAAGACTCTAGAGTCTCTTGTCCTCATATTTCGTTAAGGAAGAAATCTCTTCTTTTTTTTTTCCTCCTTTTTTTTTCTTTAAAGAATATAACTACAAAATATATATATATATTTTTTTTCAGTATGACTTAAATATTTTACTGAACTGTACCAAGGAAATAGTTAACAGGTTGTTTGGTTTCCCTTTCAGTAGTATGCATATATTCATGTGTAAGGTATCTTCTTGCCATTTGCTCTCCTCCTTTCTCACATTGAATTCTACCTATGAAACAAAGGACTGAAGAATATTGCTGCTAACAGTAATGTTATTACTTTTTCAGCACATTTTGTAACGTTTGCAGATCCAAGCTTTTTGCACTTTTAGGGAAAAAAAAATCATCAAGAGGATGGTCAAGCACTGGAATAGGTGGCCCAGAGAGGCTATGGATTCGCTGCTTTTGGAGATCATCAGAACTCAGTTTGGCACAGCCATAAGTAACCTAGATGTAGGTAGAATCTATCTTTAAAGTTGGATGTTCAAAGCTGGCCTTAATGACCTCCAGATGTCCCTTCAAATCCAATTAATCTATAATTCTATGGTCATCCTCATTAGGACTAACAGAAGATTGTCCTAATCGAATAAATACAACTTGTGTTGTAAAACTAAGCAGTTTTCTTCACAGTGTTAGTTCACTAAAACTCTCAAGTTTGAGGAAGAGTCAAGCTATTCAGGATGATTCTTAGATATACTGTGAGGGGAAGAGAGGAGCTTGTTTGTTTTAATGTGAACAGTGAGCTCTAAAGTTTAAATGCAATTAATGGCAAGATACTACTTGAAAACCTCTTGATATTATGGATCTTATGTGTTCCTTTATGTATTTTTTTCAGGTATATAATGTATATAATTTAGAGTCTTTTGTATTCTTGAATCAAAATAAATAAATAAATAAATAAATAAATAAGGAGAGGCATTAATCAAACTTGATATGGATTACCACATATCTAAGCTGAGCACCTTAGGCTTCTTTTGAAATAACTATATTATAATGTATACCATATCATCTTGGTACAGATGGCTAAAATAGGTCAATTAATCTGTGCTTTTGAAGTGTCTGCTACTGTCAGATGACAGCAAAAGTTGCCTATAGCAATTAGTTCTCAGCTCTAAATATCTACAGCACAGACATCTTTCTGAAGCTAGGTGATGTGATTCCATCTAAGAGTTAGGGTAATGTTTAGAATCATGTGGACAGGGAAAACTTGTATCCTGTAGACATTTCCACACCTACATTGCTTAGTTTTCTGTAACTGTAAGGTGATTCATTCTCAGTCTTTGGTCAGGGGTGACAGCAAATCATGTCCAAGAGCGATTCTGCTGAAAAATTCTCTTTCCCATTCTCTCCCCTGGGCACAAGGACTGTTGCATGTTTTAATAAAAGATCTTGATTTAGAGGTGCTGAACACTGAACTACCAAACTACTGAACTACTAACTACTAGACTGAACTACTAAAGAGTCAGAACACAGAGATAACTTTTAATACTTAAAGTAAGATCACTCTGTATTTTTCAATCTAAGCTTCTGATGAAACTTTCTACCAGGAAAGTACTTCTGTTGATTTTAACCCACTCTATCTGTTAGGGCAGCTGTCTGTTAGAAAAGAAAAATATCCAGGTGTTGCTCATGCACTTAGAGTTGCATGAGTCCTTAGAGAATCTTATTGTGTAAGACAAAGATTTAGAACCGGGCTGTTTTCCAAAACAATACTGTCCCTGGCTTGTCTTTGACTGTACCATCTGATACACCTGCTGTCTTTTTCACTATCAGCTTTAAATATTTGTTATTATTCTGTAAATAAGAATACAGTTAAACCCCTGAATACAGCAAAGATAGAAGTGTAGTTCAGGGTCTTATTATCTTTGGGGAAATTGAAAGACACTTAGCTTATATGCAGAATGTTATTCCTTCATTTTATTTTTGTTTCCCTGTTAGAAGATTATGTCATTATGTTCCCCTTCTACCACTTTGCTTTGTCTGTGCTTGCCTGAACTGAAGCTGTGAAAATTCTTCATTATAAAATGAAAAATTACCTAAAATTTCCTTGTCTTCACATTTCCTTTCATAACTGAAAACCAAGCCCAGATTAATCAAAAGGGAATGAATCTCCCTTCTCAGTAAGGACTTCAGTTGATAGTCATGTAGAGAGCAACACTACAGATGCTAAAAGGAACCATACTTGTTCCTCTAACTCAGCTCAATACTAAAAAATAAATTAGTGGGATATCTCCATTCAGGAATGTAGAGTGAAACAAAACAATTGTCTAACTCACTGGAAACGGAATCCAATAGTTCTAATTGTTCTGGCTCTTCCTTTCAGCTGCTCAACAATTTTAAGTTTTTACTAAGAAACATGTAAAAAGCAGAAAAGAAACATTTCATTTAGAACTTTCAACGCTGAGCAAATTTGCATTTACTTCACTTCTTAAATTTGCGTTTCACTTCTATTTTCTGTCTGTTGTAACAGTAACAGCAGTAACATTAATACATAATTAGAAGGGTAGAAACATGCTCAATAGAGTCAATAGATTGTAATAGCTCCTTTGGAGCCATACTGAAGTATCTCCTATAGCAAATACATGGTTATGGACTTGTTAAAACAGACATTACTTACCCAGTAGTCCATTCTGGCTCCTTATAGTCTACCATTTGAGTAGATCTATATTTAGAGTACTATTGATCGGTAATTAAGAGATAGCATGGTGGCAAAATGGAAATATGTCATAACCAATCTTAAAGTAGCAATTTATAGAAACAGTAAAAATATCAGGAACTGGCAAATGTCTTTTGCACTGTTTTTGCTTTCATGGAGAAACCGATAAACTCAATAAAATTGTAACTTATACTAAAAGATTTTTTGTGGAGGCTGAGAAGCTAACTTCATCCAAAATTAATTTTTAAAACAGAGCTATTAAGGAAGAAGTAAGATAAGTCACCATCGTGTATACAATCATCAGCTACTCATAATAAAAATGAACTTTATCAGTGGTGAAAGTAAGCCCTTGTAAAGGGAATTCAGTCACTTTTAATTTGAGCCATCTGGAGTTTTCTCATTTCATTAGTCTATAACAGCATACAGGTGAGTTTATCCAATTTTCTATTTACAATTGAGGTCTATACTAATTTAAATGCATTTATAATAATTATAAATCTTTAAAATTCTCTATTAGAATACGTCTAGAAAAATGCTGAGGCATTCAGACTCTTTGAAGTGCCACAGTAGTTCTAATCCCTTATGATTTTCACATGGTACTCAAGATATTGGAACATGATTAAACGTAAATCCAGTTTTTAAATTTAAATCTGGCTTGCTTTTCACTCCAAAAGGGGACTGCAATATTGCTACTTGTGTTGCATGTAATGGAATTGTTTAATTCACAATAGCTTTTTGCAAATGTAAAGATTTAGTTACAGTGCTAGTACTCAATGAGTAAAAGAGGGATATTCTGTTGTGAGCATATTCTTCTAATTGTTCCAATCTTTGTATTAGCATTAATTAGCAAATTCATCTTTCAGTCCCTCTCATGTGGGATGTATTCTGTCAGGGCTGAGTCAGTAGGGAATTTAATTAATTTATCAGCAAATTGGATTTTTCCTTAGATGTCTTTGCTTTGGTGTTTTTTGTTTGTGCTTTGTTTAGTTTTTATTAGTCATTTTATTATTTATTTATTTTAGATTTTTTGGTGGTTTATATAACTATAAGCTTTTTACTTCTATAATTCTTTAATGCAGAGGTTGTTAATGGAATGTTATTGAACAGAAATACTTCATTTATAAAGGGTATCAAAAGAGAAGTTCTGTCTGTCTCACTGGTCATTTGCAAGCAAGTACTTCCGTTAGTGAGAACTTCTCCTGTGTAGGCTTGCAGTCTACTGGGAATACTACTTTACAGTAAACCTGCCAATAGCTGGATGTATAAATGCCTGATATTTATGGCTTAAGTACAAAGGGTATCGGTGTGTGAGAATTCAATTCAACAAGGCTAATCTCAAATGCAATTAATGTTCACATTTTTTATGTGCCCCTATGGTAGTCTGTTTGCCCAAGGAATTTATTGGAAGTGATACATTTAATTAAACTTCTTGAAACACTAGGGCAATGATATCATTTAGGCAATAAGGCATCACTTTTGGAAAGTGGAAAGAGGAACAGCATGATTGTTGTATTCATTCTATCCTTACATTTAATGGAGGGTATGTGTGGCTGTGTAGAGACCATATGTCAAATACTTCTCAGAAAAAGGTGGTTTACTCATGTTCTGCCAAGCTGCTATAAACAAAAATCAAAAATGTTTTTATCTTGTGTCAATTTTGGCTTAGTCTCAGTAGTTGCTATATGTACTGTGTGAACAAGGGTAAATAGGCAAGAAAATTTGCTAAACTGCCGTAAGACAAAAATGTGGCTTGCTATATTTCATTGGCTATTATTACTTTGCTAATCAAAAGCAAAGTATCATATTTTCTGCCTATTTAGCATCCATTCTTTTATAACTTGTTAAACGCATAACGTTAATTAAAGATACATGACCTTCTTTGCTGCCAAGAAATCTTCCATTTGGTGTTAAAATGTGTGCAGTTACAGAAATGACAATCTGTAATAGAACCTATGTTGATATTTTTCTTATGCGTTTTTGTTAAAGCCAGACTGTACTACCCTTATGGTGTGCTGATTCTGATCAAGACTGGTATTCTAAAATAAATTATTCAATACATGAAATTATTGTCAATGTTTAGCAGTCTTGTTATTTCTAAGTGGGAATTCAGGAGGGTAGTCGATGAGAGTTTAAATCCCCATAGCTTGAGTTCTGGCTCCTGCTGTCTTAAAACGACTCATTGCAGCAGAAAGTGGAGATCAATATATATGACGGTGGGTCTCAGTGGGGCGAGAAAGGAGAAGGGGAATTTTGGTTAATTGTTTTCTTGGACCTTATAGCTTCTAAATTACTTCAGAAATTTTCTAAGCTATCTGAATATGAACTCTGGGAAATATCTGGTGAGATGACAAAGAATGTTAGTTCTATTCAGGCCCTGTAACCCTTAATGTAAACTCAATTCATATTTCAAGATGATCTTTACAGAGAAAAGTCCTCCTGAAGTCATTTTAAAAAAATCCAAAACAATAATGATGTTGTTAATGTGCAAAATTTATAAAGACAGGTACAAATTCTGCAGTGACACCAATGTCCCAGGCATGCTTGTTCTTTCAGCGAATGAAAGCATAATTGATATGTTAGTTACATTTTTGTTATAGAAGTGTAGAGATTAAAGTTTTCAAATACAGATAAAGACACGGTCCCAAAAAATACTAACCAATAGATGTGTAAGAGTAATGAAAAAGCTTTGTTTCTTCAGTAAACAAGCATTCTCATGTATGTATGCAAGTATGCACCTCATTCAAATAAATATAACAAGTATTAAATATATTTGATGAAAAAATCTACTGATAATATATATATCAGGAAAAATCAGACTAAACTATGACAAACTTTTTCTAGGGTGCTCTGGAGTGAACTTTTATAATACGCACAAGAATCACTTCAAATGGCAAAAGGGATAAACGAATTCCTAAGTAATGCTGAACATATGGTGCTTTCATGTCTCTTCAAAACTGTCCAGGCTCAGTTGGAGGAGAGGGTAGATGCTTCTTGAATAATATGAATGTTTTTGTTTCTTTTGCTGCTGTACCAACACTGTTTCCATGATACAGAATACCGTGGAGAGCTTGTTTGTGTTTTAGAAATGCCATATTTCTCCTAAATTTAAGTGCAGATTACTGTTGAGGGCTCATTTTCATCTTTAGGGAAATAAACAGAGAAAATTTTCATCTTTGAGAAAGTCTCCTAATACTTAATTTAAAGAAAAAGTAAAGAAAGGAGATTAAAGAGACAATAACAAATGAGAATGGATGTGCAAATTGCAACCCAGCATGATTCTATGCATCTTACCAGGTGTGAAAGTGCCAGTCTTCAATCAAACATAGAGTTTCACTGACAGTAAGGTTATAAGGTATCCTACAGTCCCATTAGTTAGACTGTCTGTTCATCATGAGGAGATGTGGAATGCTGAATGCAAATGAAAGATTTTAGGCATCCCAAAAGGGACCTGCTGAAGTTTCTTTGACAGCCTTTTGGTCTTAAGTATTATTTTAATCTATGTAAAGTCCTAAACATTTTCAAAACATTACAGACAGTTGGTCGGATTTACTCCTTCTTTTTCAAGCAGACAGATCACAGGTTGGACATGTGCTTGGACCACCCTTGGACCTTTTTTATTACATTGCTAACCAAGTGCAATTCAGAGCTATTCGAGACCCCTAAACATTTCACAAATTGTGTGATTTCTGCAAGCATAGGGCAGAGGTGATTGTCTCTCACTGACTTGACGAGGACTTTTCATTTAATGTACAGTCTATGGGGGGACAGGGGTAATAACATTATCTTCTACTACAGCACTCTGAGGGAGATGCTCAAGCCCACTTGCTCAACTTTCCTAGACATTCTAATGGTAAAAGAAGGCTACGTTGCACAAAAGAACCAAGTCTGAAAAGTTTTTTTGTTCCTTATTTCTTTCTCTTAAATAAACACAGATACATTTCACTGCATCTTGGAAATTCATGAAAAAACAATATCACTTACTTATTGCAGAATGGTAATGAAGCTTAGCATTTGCTTCTATGGTGAAATGTAGAAGGATAATTATACTGACATTGTAGGAAGAGCCTAACTCACCAAGCAGGAGAAATTCAAAAATTACTCAGAAATAAAAGCATCCATGCAAAGAAATGTATTGGTAAAATTATCCTACTAAACATCATCAGAATGACAAGTCATCTTTTCTTGGATGCAGAAATCTGTTTCAGGATAATCTGATAATTTGGAGATGAGGTTAAATCAAGCCCTAGGATTCAAGTGCTCATGAGCATGGTCCAGCTGAGGCCAGCATCTGAATATTGCACTTCATAATGGTTTCTGCTTGGAGTGTGGAACATCTTATGTGAAGTAATGATTAATTCTTAAAAGAAAGAAAAAAAAAAAAAAGATAAGGAAAAAGAAAGGAAGGAATAGCTATTAAATAGAATTAAATTATGCTGGTAGATAAAGTATAGGAACATGAGTTTGTAGAGTGATCTTTCTGGAGCTGTATGTTAGAAACAGGTAGATAAATACTCTAATTAAATTAGTATGGTAATATGAAACATCTGAATGCGAGGAACTTGGGTGGTAAATCAGTCTCAGTTAATCATAATCATGTCTGATACTACTGAGCATCATTTAATGGTATTTTAAGGTTCATTTTATATGAATAATAAATAGGGTATAGTAAGATGCATATTTAAATGATTTTACTTTAAAAATTCAGTACCACTTTTTTTGTTTTACAACAGTTTTGGAATAGAATGTCTAATAAAGACATCCTCAGATTTTTATTTTTAACACATCAGTATAAGTATCATACCTCTTCATCTTTGCTATTGTTAGGCTAACACCAGTTATAGAAATGTCAGTAGTTGCTACCTGTTTCTTTGATCAGTCAGTTCAAAGTCTGGAACCTCGGTCACCTTGGCTGTGGCACACATCCTTCCAGTTCTTTCTCCCTCTGCGAGCAAGCTTACCCACTTCTGTGCCCTAACAGTTCTTGTGCTCTCCAGTGCTCTCAGATCAGCTAAAGGAACTGAGTATGTGTCCTGCAAACTGGCACCACTCCCTGGAGTTTAAATCAAGGGTCTCTTATTCTAGCTGTCCTAATAGCTATACTAGTCCCAATGAGAGAGAGAGAGAGTATACAAGGCATTGAAAACTGTATAAACCAAAATCAGTTAGAACAGAAATCTGCTTTAACTGTCGAGGAAGTAATGTAACGTGCACCTCCTGTAGAATGCAAGATCATTTAACTTCACATGGAAGAAGTGAAGATGCATATGCTATTTTCACTAGACACAGATAATTTTGTGTTTTATTCTTCTGCAGCAGAGTCTGAACTTGAAGTGGTTCAAGTGAGATGAGACAAGCTCTCTGGACAAAAGAAAGATAAAGGTGAAACACAAAGTAGCATATCATTTCCAAAACAATCTCACAGCATCCCATTGGAGTGCTGTCATATCCCATGTTAACTTATCTATTCTAATTGACTGTGTCCTGGCTGTCTTTGTGTTAGTACAATCACTGGTATTCTTTAGAGCATTCAGGCTAGATTTAAACATCAAACAGAATCTAATACAGTTGTGTTTTTATCACTTTTATGTCCCTTCACCTTCAAGGGTAACCAAAAACAGTTGAGATTCATGTTTTCCAATGTTACATTAGAGATCCTCTGAAAATATCTGAGTAATGACCATGCATTTTCTGAATAACTCTGTCATCTCACTACTATCAACAACCTCACTACCATCAACCTGGGTAGCAGAACAGCTCTTCAGAATACAAACAGCTGGTCTTAAGAGCTCTGCTATAAAGGAGAAAATATTTTAGATAGTATGTAGTTAAACAATATTTCAATAATATAAAATATGGAACCACACTCAAGGTGTGATGTGTTTCATCAAACCTATAATTTGTTGCACAGGCAACAAAAAGCTTTTAGATGCAAATTGTAACTACTTACATAAATTGGCCCTATAATGTTACCAAAATACAAAAAAAAAATAATAACACTGCCTCTACAACCTGTATACTAAAGCAGACACTTGTTCAGAAGCCCATATGAAATCACTCAGCTCTACATCCAAACTGTAACATTGGCTGATGTTAAATGCTCTGTAAAGCTTTGGCTTCTCCAACTTGAAAAGGCTTAAGTAAAACTAAATATGATACAAAACAGGACAAAGAGAGTGAACAAAGAAATAGAAATTCCTCCATAATAGGAATGACTGTATGGACTAAAACTCTTCAGCTTCAAACAAAGACAATTCCAGGCAGTAATTGTAGTGATCTCTAAAACCCTGACAAGCAAGGAGAAAATGCATAGAGAATTTATTTCCTGTCTTTCATAATGCAAGAACTGAGAAATCTCTGATGAAATCAACAGGTAGCAGATTGCAGATAAGCAAAAAGGAGTGTTTTTCCACACATTGCATGGTTAAGCTTCAGATCTCAATGCCAGGTGGTGTTGTCATTGCCAGAAAAGTTTACATGCATTTAGAAAGGAGTTAAGCAAATGCACAAAAGAAAAAGCAGGTTAGGGCAGTCAAATACAAAGATACTTGTTTGGCAGTACAGCAACTCAGGTGTGTTTTGGCATGTGCCTGACTTCTCTTTCATGGTTTCCATGACATCTGCTACTAGCCACTGCCAGAGAATAGTGTGTTTGGTCAGACATTGGTCTGTCCTGATACAGTTCCTAAAACTACCTTAAGCATCCACAAAACTTAAACCAACTACTTGTTTATTTAATGTTATATAGATCAGTGTAGCCATTGTATATGTGTTGTATATAGTAATAAACAATCTTTCTGTATCAGCTTTCACTTGTGTGAAACTTATTAACTCTTCCATTATACCCCATCCTGTTTTCTATTTCTACGCTATTTGAATACATATGGCTCCTTCCACTAATAATAGTGGGAAACAATGATGTTAATCCTCATGTACATGTGCAGAACAAGAGACCCCGTGGCCTGTTATCATGAAGAACAATATGACATTACTAAACTGTGAAGTAAACCTATAAAATATTAATTACGGATTGATTTATTCTGGCTGGGATTCAACATTAATGGTTCCACTTAATGTTATCTAGTCTTTTGATATTATCTCAGAAAGAAGTTGTAGAGGAAGTCATAAATGGAACTGTGGAATATGCCTTAACTCTTCACCTCTAGAAAGTCTGGGTTCAAATTCTAGTTGTCCCATACTGATGTGACTTGTGTCAGCTTGTACAATAGTGAATGTTAGTGTAGATCATAAAACTACTACACAACATTTGATGAAAAGGGTGAAGTTCTTCACTATGAGTCACTGGAACAGGTTGCCCAGAGAAGCTTGGATGCTCTATCCTTGGAGGTGTTCACAGCCAGGTTGGATGGGGCTTTGAGAAACCTGGTCTGGTGGGAGGTGTCCCTGCCCATGGCAGGGAGTTGGAATTAAAAAATCTTTAAGGTCTCTTCCAACTCAAACCATTCTGTGATTCTATGATTCTATGAAGTCTGCTGTATGTCAAGACTGCAGTGGTTAAGACTGTTAAATGGTTTTGTTTGAACAGTGGTTCTCAAATGAGTTTGGAAACAGAGGGCTTCTCAAAGTGACTAAAGTGAGGTGAAACAGACACCTTTATCAGTATCCTGTGTTGATATAAAAAAGGAAGTAAGCAGTATACAACTTCATATACTTTTGTTTCTTATTTCTTGCAGGACTTTGTGTGATGAAAAGAGTAGACGTTAATGTTACAACATACTTAGTACTTTTGTTAGCACCTATTGAAATACATGTGATTGTTTAGTCTGGAGCAAAGGAGGCTGAGGGGAGACTTTATCGTTCTCTAAAACTACTTGAAAGGAGGTTGCAACAAAAAGGGTCAGTCTCTTTTCTCTGGTGACAAGTGATATGACACAAGGAAAAGGTCTCAGGTTGCTCCAGAGGACGTTTTCACCTGAATTTCTTCATGGAGAGGTGCTCAAGCCTTGGAACTGGCTGCCCAGGGAAGTGGTAGAGTCCCCATCCCTGGAGGTATTTAAGAGATGTAGACATAGCACTGAGGGTTTAGTAATGAAATTCAGCAGGTCAGGTTGATGGTTGGAACTGATGATCTAGTAGATCCTTTCCAACCTAAATGATTCTATGATTCTATGATACTGAATAAACCCCAAGTCCCATTTTCTAGGCATTCAGCTGAGATACATTTTATAGAATAGCTGCCCTAACTTGTCCTCCCTAAGGACATTCTTGTAGTTTCAGTGGCATGCAAACACACCGTGCAGCACCATAGGAGCTTTGCATCGTACATCCACTGGTCTTTGAACAAATCTGTACCATACCAGTGCAAGCAGATGTCTCAGATCCTTTGTCATCCAGACTGGGGACCTGTGGGAATGCCCCATGACTCTCATTTGACCACATCTTTGATTTTCTTTCCATGTAACCAGGGAATGGAGGAGGACCCACTGCAAGCCTGAGGTTTCTCTTGGGGTGGAACTGTGGGATGTAGCCCTCAGATTACAGATGCAAGACGCAGAACCTGAGAAACATCTTGGTTTCAGACCAGGCTTACTTCTCCTTCATAAGAATTAGATAAGAATTAGAGGTAGTTTTAAAATGTGTCTGGAAAAAAAAAAAAAAAAGCCAAGATGAACAAGCACACACCTCAGTGACAGAGTGATGTGTAACAAATTGTGACATGCTTCAGCTGAGTAGAACCTATGCCACACAAAGTCATCTATAAGCATGCTTTCCCTGAGGATGCAAACTGAGTATAGAGTACTCCAATCCAGGAGCTGCATGCCTGTGTTAACATGGCAATGCATGAAGCTGGTCTGCCCTATCTTCATTTCTGAGCTCTGATGGCGGGAGCTTGGGTCTGCCCACATCAGACCTGTGAGGATGCCCTAGATCTCCCTCTAAGCAAAACTGCATAACCTTCATTTTAATAGACACCAAGAATGAAAGACTTTTTAAATTTTGATGTTCCTATGTAACTTAAACAGGATCTGTTTGTGGACTTTGTTTGTTTGTTTGTTTGTTTCCCTTATTTGGCAACGCTTTTATACACATATAAAGACCACACTGTGATTGTTAGTATAAATTTAAACACTTTAGACAGGATCTGGGCTGTGAATTGAGGGAAGACAATAAATAAAGAGGTAAATCTCACATTGTGAGATTCATATGTCTCTTCCTTTTGCAGATTGTTCTTTGTTATTTTAGTTCATTGCTTTTACTATATATCTAAAGTGCTAGGTTTTCTTTCTAATACTAGCAACATTATTTCTTTTTTGTTGTTGCAAAAGTAAAATGCTCTAAGACAATACAAGTGATTTAAGGCCAATGGAAAAAAGCACTAGTACTTTTCTCCATTCTGCCACTAAAATTAATGTATTGGTTTTAAACTTTGCCAATGTCAAGAAGACTGGCTTTAGAGTAAAGTTAAAACATTTACATAGAAGAAAAACTTGATGAGGAGTTTGTGTGTACAAATTATCTTAACTGTTCCTGTACGAAAGTAAGCTGCATAACAATGAGTAAAGAATCATAGAATCAGAGAATGGTTTGGGTTGGAAGGAACCTTAATGATCATGCAGTTCCAACCCCCCTGCCACAGGCAGGGACACCTCCCACTAGATGAGGTTACCAAGAGCCCCATCCAACCTGGCCTTGAACACTTTCAGGGATGGGGCATCCATTTGAGAATATTTATTTTTTAAATGTTGGTATTTCATCAGCCATTTAACATAGCCTGCGCAAGGAAAAAACGAAAGCGTTAGATTTACCTGATTGTGAGAGTTACCTTTCAAACATGAAGTAACTGAACAATTAAGCAGATAGCTTCAACATAAATTGAGTGTGTAGACTGAGACCCTCAGTGTGTATATTTTACTTGAAATTTTAAAAGACGGGAAATATATAGATATATATTTTTTCAAAAACAGGCTTATAATGTAGTAAAGTAGGAATTCTATGCTTCAGTTTTGCTATTAAAAAAGAATATTTGGAAAAAGCTTTTAAGCCCATATCTGCAAAATAATATAGGAAAGTATTATTATTTTAATATATATGAGTCTATAGATTCTTCATTTTTTCTCCTAAAATGTCTTTTCTTTTTAATCATAGAAAAATTACTGTGGAATGAAACTATAGTTAATTAAATGCAATACATCTTTAATCTTAATTTTTCATGAGTTTTATTATGAACTTTCTATTAAGAGAAACTGGGAATGGCTTAAATGACAGTAGGTAATTAAAAGTTGTGCTCTGGCATTATTTATTTTTGGTTTTGCTTATATTGCTCTTATAAAATGTACACTGTTATGTCACTGAACATTTGCACTGAAAAGATTTTTAAATGATTTGTGATAATTAAACTTCAAGATAAAATAACTTTATGATTTTAACCAGTATTTTTTAACCTCATATAAAACAGGTAGTGACTGCAAGATAAAGAACATTTCATTCTACTAATTAGTTTCATATTTTACAAATAGTATTAAATTACCTGGCATAAACTCCAGGATCAAAAAAATAATTAAAAAATAATAATTAAAAAATAAAAATAAAAGTAGTCCTGTGTTGTTAGTTGTGGTATATGGATGGAAATCTTTTGTGTTTATTGCACAAATATATTATCCAGAATTCAAATTCTGTTTCTCTAGAAATCAACAGGAGATTACCTAATCATTTAAGTAGAGGCAAATTTTATTCTAGGATTAGATCTACAGCTGTTATAATGTAAATGTACTGTAGGTTAGAGTGCTCACTCCTGAAAACTGTTTTTCTCTTCTTGCTTTACAATTTCTCCCAGTCAAAAGATACTCCCACTAAATCTCTCTTGAGGTTCTCAGACTTCAGGAAATCCCAGCCAGACTATCTTAACCGCTCACTTTCTCCATACACAAAATTACTAGTCTTCTTTCATGCAGTTTTGCCCGAATTATTACAAGAAATTTCTCCTCTTCCTGTTCAGCCATGCAGAACAGCCCTTTGTAGCTTGTTTCTGATAGTAGTTCAGAGCTTGTCTCTTATCCTGCTTTCTTGGTGCTCTCCCATTGTGCTACTTGTCATTTTGACATCTAATAGGAAATCCTCTATGCCAAACAAAGTAATGCTATTATTATTTATTCACTGTGAGTTTTTTCAAAAAAGTTGGCCTGTCCTTTTCATAAAGTGCTAGTTCAAGAAAGAATTCCTTGTTAGCTCCTTTTCACCCCAAAGAACTTTCACAGTATTTTTCAAAGTGAAAGAGTCAAAACCATTTGCATGCAAATATTTCAGTAGAAAAACATGATTGCATGTTTATATAAATTACTATTTTTACTTATGAGTGAGTAAACAAAGAGGAAGTACAGAGCCAAGTAGTTCAAACAAGTGTATGCAGAAGAGCTTCAAATGGCATCATTTTAAAGATAGAAAAATATCTCTATTGCAGGCAGATTCCTTTGGTTAGATAGACCAGCTTTTTGCAAATTATCCTCTTTTTACAGAGGACTGTCTACTCCATTCATCCTTCAAAAATTTCTTTCATGGAGCAATGTTCACTTCAGACTTCAATTTAAATTATAACAGTAACCATTATAATTTCTCCATATTATTTTCTTGCATTCCAACTAAAATGAAAAAAAAATCCCAGCCCTACTACTATACACATACATGCAAACAGACATCACCAATTCCCACCACATCATCTAATATATATCTGCATTTACAAGCTCCCTCCCAGAAGTCAATGTTGTGAGTCTTTAATATGTCGGCATTGACACTAACAACAGATTTTTTTCCAGCAATGATGGTTTGAGAGAGCTTGTAAAGCATTTTCAATGACACAAAAATCCATATTTTGCAGAGAAATTGCCCTTCCTTTAAAAGTTTTATGCACTTCTTGCTTGTAAAATTCTGAGGAATGCTAGTGCAATGCATTTAAATAATCAGCATTAAATGAAAGAGATTAAAAATATTGCAAGAATTACGTTTGTTAGTTTGCATTTAAAAAGCAAATTTAAAATGCTTATAGGTTACTTTTTATCATCAAGATTTTCTTTTATATTACAAAATAATATACGAACATCTTAACATATAACAACCTATTTTAAAGTTTAAAATCTGAAGTTAGAAAAATGCTTCTGTGTGAGACTGTAAAAAATGACTTGCAGACAGATTAAACTGTGGTCTCAGCTGTTTAATATGTGTGGGGTCAGCACAGTTGTAAATTGTGAACAATATGTCTGATTCAAAATCCAAAATGGCTGCCATACATACTTTACAAAGCTGAACTTGATAATGATATATATCAAAAAAACAAACAAACAGGAGTAGTGGCAATACATGTTCTTCCAGCTCAATAGATAGCTCAGAATATATACACAGTGTTATTTCCCTGATCTTAGGAGGAGGTACACTAGTATCATCTCGTACATTTTTCCCCTTAAAAGAGAGAAAAATACTTAAGTATAAAAATAATAATTAAAAATATGTTTAAAATTTGTTTAAACTGAAAGTTTAAAAGGATGAAAAAATGAAATTGTTCAACTTCTAACATTATAATAAAATACTCAAAATATTCCAGTTGAAAAAGCTATTCCCATTTGTCTCTGTGCTGCAATAAGTACACAGTGAGAAGCCTTTTGGTTTAAAAGAACAATGTTTTGTCATGAACTTCCATGGCACAATTGATTTTTTCTGTAGTGACGAAAGCAGCATAGGGAAAACAAACAAACAAACAAAAAAGTTTCTGGTTTTAGATATGGTGCAAAAAAAAAAAAAATTTCAAATAGGACACTATTAGACTAAATCAGGTTTTGATGTTGATGGCTTTTCTAAGATGCTCTAGGTAGGCTTGTAATAACAAGGCAGAGTTTTTAATATCAAGACATTTGATATTACAGCAAAGAACTAACTATTGTATTTTGAGGTAGTATATGGTGATGTACTCAAAGTTTTTATTCCTTAAATTTATAGCACTTCTTTAAGAGTTACAGATTTGGAAAAATAATAATTTGAAACATTACTTTCACTTCCCATCTTTTTTTTATTTAACAATAATTTTTTGGGCTGTGTGTGCGTAACTCTCTTCAACACGTAGAGGTAAAGCCTACCGTTTTGAGTGCCCACTTTAATGTTAATAGAATTACTTTATGAACATAAGTTAGAGAATAATATGACCCATTCTGTTTAATGTTCTGCTTCTTTAGTGGATAATAACTTTACCAGACCATCTGTTTTCAATAAAATATTTATATGTATACATAAGAAAAAGAGAGAGAGAGAAGTAGGACACTACAAATATAGAGATCATATGAGGACCACTTTAATAATGCAATATATTTAAAACTTTTTGGATTAAACATAAGTATAGATTGAAATTTTGTCTTTGAAAGGCAGCTTCTGAAAAGAGTTTTATTTTATGACCATCAATACATGCTAAAGGATTTTCTACCTTGTGACTTTTTTATTTAAAAACGAGAAGAATCTCAGCAGTAATACTGATCTGATGTACACATAAAAGAGAAGTTAGGGGGCAAATCAACATATTAATATTTTTAAGAAAATGGTCAATCTACATGGCTGCTCGAGATAATTAATTGATTTAAAGGAGTTCAAAAGCAGGGCTGCCAGTACTCAGTCAGTAAGGAAGCTGATGTCTACTTCACAGCTTGCACCTAGATTTTAGGTATTGATTTAACTCACAGCATATATTCCTTATCTAGACAGTGTAGAAGGTGGCCCTGAAAACCTCCTGAAAAAAATCTTACCAGTAGTGTCTTGGCTGTGGTGTCTTGGCTGATGCAGAGAGGGATCTCCCTCTGGAGACCTCCACTCCCCATATATTTATCAAAGAATTCATTAGCTAGAAGTATGGAACCACAGGGGAGGATTTGCAGAGCAAACCAGTTGTGCATTTCACAGCTCTCCCCTGGTCCTGAGCACCAATACCCACGAGTTCCGGGGTTGCAATGGATGTGGTCCCGAGGTACTTTTTCCAGTACAGCTTCCACTCAAAGGGATACAGTTTGTGCACCCACAGCCGACACCACAGGATGAACCAGTACACTAACTTAAAGCAGGCAAGGAATGCACTTATAAAGAGTAATCATGATTCAAACTAAAAAGCTAATATAACTGCATCCACTGTAGCTGAACAGTCTCATTGGACAGTTAAATCTGTGCAAGCTGGTTACCTAACTGAAGACTACATTTCATTTACTTGTTCAAAACTAAAAATTTTGTGGCTGAAATTTCAAATATTTAACAGAACTAACGAAGAGATTGGACTTCAATTTCTCTTTAATACTTATTAATAATGTTATTAATTTTAGAATAAAATCATCTCTCTTTTTGTATCATTCTTCAGGTCTTTTTGTTTCATGACCTAAGGAAAGGAATATCAAAACTGTATGTAGTGTCTGATCAGACAAAGTTAGCTTCAGTCAGCAATACAACAATTTCCATACTCATTTACAGTATTTGAAATGAATAACAAAGTTCAATGTTGTACAGAAGTACATTCTGGAACTTTGTTCTTGGGTACCTTACAACCCAGACTCCCTCTACTTTGCAGAGAGCCATTTTCCCTCTCTCCTTTCAGTGGGCAGTAAATTTAGCAAAAAGAATCCTCAGAGGGGTTCCGAGTGGTTTTATGTACTTTTTAGAAATTATCTCCTACATTTTGCAGTAGACCCATTCTGGAAGGAAACATCTTTGTATTACGTAGTGCCTATATTTCTTCCATTTCTTTTAGTCAAACCATCTCTCCCTTATATCCTCCTTCAGACACAGTCATTCTAACGGCATATCCACATATCCAAAAAAAAAAAAATTTAGTTTTTTTAAAATAATCATCTATGATGCTTGTCCTCTTGCTGGGGACAAAAACAGGAAAAAAAAAAAAAAAAAGAGAGAAAGAAAGAAAGAAAAGAAAAAAAAAAGGCAAGAAGCTTTTTCTCTTTTAAAGAGCTTCAAGTGGCAACTGAATCTACAGCAGAAAGGCAAAGTGGTATGTGATAACTTAGTTGACAACACTTTCTTTCTTCATTCTCTACCTAGCCTCTGTTTAATTAACAGATCATAGAAGGAGAGAAAAAGGAATGAGAGACCTGAAATTGTCAGAAATCCAAGGGCTGCAGCTCTCCCACAGAAACAGCTGTTTCTTCTGAAAGAAGTATCTGTAGTTTGTATGAAGATGGAACTAACATGATAGGAGAAGGTTGGCACATACTATTTGCAAACTGGGGCCTTACTTGTCAATTTGAAGAACAGATTAGTCTATGAGTAGAAATGTGATTTAACAGGAAAAATCAAGAGGGCAGCTGACTTTCTGCCTGCCACTGCCTTGCTGAGCAGCACATTCTCATGGCACTCTTGCTGTGCTCCTCTAGCTAACTTAGCTCAAATAGACATAGTATTTGGTTAAAGTCAGGCCATTGCTTGAATGTTAAAAATAACCAGTAAAATAAATTGGAAATAGCTCCATGCAGTCACTGGTGTCAGTGGTTTTCTAATGCATGCACTAATTTAGTCCAGTTTCAAATCTGGGTACTTCAGTTCAGAGCTTAAGTTTAAGCATGATAAATCAAAGCACAACAGAAAGACAGACTTGAGATGGGATGGAGAAGGAAGAGGTGTGATGGCTTTGGACTGAACAGGGGTTTGCAGGGAGGCACACCATATCAACTGTCAGTACAGCACTTGTGGAGGGTCCCACACTGAATGACCTCAAGGTTGCTGTGAAGCTGCTGAGCTCTGAGTCACAGCCTCACATGGGTAAGGAGCACACTGGAAATGTGCAGAGGTGTGCTTGAACTGCTGAGGCCACGGGGGGGTTGAGACCTGCACATGAACAGGGGAAATGCTGAGCTGTTCCCACACGCCCACCAGGGAAGGAAGAGCAACAGTGGCCGGGTGCTACTCTGGCACAGGCTCATAGGGCAGCGAGGGAGAAAAGGACATAAAGAAATGCCTGATGTTGCACTCAACATTGCCAACTCAACGCAGGAAGACAGTTGCTTTTGGGGTCAGTGGATGAACTTTCAGAGGTGGTGATGCCAGGGCTCCTGGCCATTTGGATGCCCCTCATTAGCTGGGCTCCTAGGGTGGTATATCAAGGAGAAACATGCAGAAGCAGCTTTTCCTGGTCCCGGATACTAGTTCTCAACTCTTACTCTTCTCTTTCTCTGTGCCTTCACTGTCATAAAATTGGAAGAAAATTTATATTTATTTAATATTAGTCTCTTTAAAGTGCAAATAGAAGGGATCTTATATAACCAATGGATCAGTTTGCATTTGTGTTGGTGACACGGATCTTTTGACTTCTTCCTTGTACATGGGTCACAAATTCAGCGCCTGCTCACGTTGTCTTCTGCCTGCAGTTAATGATATGCCTAGTTGGAAAAGTGTTGCAGAGTGGTCATTTAATTCATTTGGATCAAAGTCTACACCTCATATGTTCAATCAGAGTGAAAGTGTTTGTCTGGATGCAGTTTTCAGTAATCACTAGGGATAATGTACAAGCAATCCATCAGTGCTAGAAGTTGTTCTTTAGAGGCCCTCTCAGGGCCCTGAATTGCTTATCATAAGCAGAATTGATGTATTACATTTTGTCCCCAGTTTTTCTAAAAACTTGCAGAGCCATTTCTGGAATTATTCCAATATAGCAGGCTTGTAACTACCTTTGAGTCAAGGTCATATTGTGTAGTTAGGGTTCTGATATCTTACTATAACTTAAAACAATCACTGCATTCCTCCTGCAGCCTTGGCCAGAGAAAAATGTACACCCACACGTCCCAGGTTCTGCATGCACGGATACGCACCAAAGCTCAGCTGCAAGAGCTATCATTGCTCAACTCAACGCTTACATTGCAGTGGTTTTTTCATTGTAAATCCACTGAAGAGGAAAAAAAAACAGAACTCTACACCCTGAAATCCTCTGTGAGCAGAAGTTAGATGACTTCCTCTCACTCCCCTGCCAGTGTGTCTACACATCAACATCCATAAGGACTAAAAGAGTGGCTGAATTTTTGTATCCATTTGGAAATGCCTAGGCCTAGACTAGAAATGTCTAGTCCTGACACCTCAGGATCTCCCATCTCTAAGCAGGTGTTGATGAGACATTATGAGGCTTCTCCATCATGAGGCAGGGATGTTCTGCCACCTGGCCACAGAGAGCTCCTGCTACCCAATTCTACAGTGTGTGTAGTCTCCAGGATAATTGCTCCATTTTACAAATTATGAATCTGAAACCATTAACTTATTATTTTCTGTAGCATTTTCCCCCTTTATGTGGGTAGTAGTCATAAATCATAATAATGCACAAGCAAAAAATGAATTGCAAAATGCAGTATTCAAGGGATAGAAACACCATCTTTTGACCAGCTTCCTATCCACCTTCTGTACTGGACTTGTGCACTGCTTAATTTTAAGCAGCATAAATAATCAGACCCTGCAAATGCACAGAATAGGCCAATAACATATCATGTGGATAAAATTGTTATGTCCTGTCTTACATTCCTGAAGCCATCCAGTCTCTTATAAATTTAGCAAAAGAATAGAAGAATAAATTTCAGTAGATTTCACTTGCCAAATAGATCTAAGACAAACTGTGAACAGCAAAACATAGCGACCAAATGGCTTTTGGGGCCTGTATTTTTACAGGGCTGGAAGTTTCTAATTGAATTCATAAATGTACTGTATTTTTTTTAATTTATTTACTAGGTACTAGGAATTAGCAAATAGATAGTGGTGTTTGCAGTCAGTGTGTAACTGTGTGTCTAGAAGGTTTATTTACTTGCACTTTCAATTATGAAATTTATATGCATGCTGGTAGATGTGCGTGCATGTGCATATATATGTATACAGTCATATGTACATAAGGCATGGTCCCGCAAAATAAAAGTGCATTTACATCCAGATATGTAAAAGTCCATTCTTTTCTATAGAAATAGTTAATATAAATGGCTAAATCCTCAATAATCTAAATGATTAGAAATTGTCTCACCAAAGTCTATATACGGAAGGCATTATTTTATGACCTTTCCCTGCACATTTCAGCTTTATATAATATATGAACAAGAGCAGACTTTGCAATTAAAGATCGTTGATCTTTGATCTTTTTTTAAATGAATAATGACAGTTGGAGGAAGGATCTCATGACATGCACCAATAATTGTGTATTAGGGACAGCATGAAACACAAAATAAGAAAAGCATTCAAAAAAAACATTACATTTTCTAAAACTGTCACAAGACAGACGGATCGTCTGTTGGGCGAAGCCCTCTGTTCTGCAGTTCTGTGCTGCAGAATTCATCAGCCCTGGCTAGAGAGATGTCTTACTTAACAGCTGCAAGACATTTATCCCCAAAACATAGCCCTGTTCCATGTTCTCATTCCTAGTCTGCTGTATGCAGCCTGCTTTGTTTTCCAGCAATGTCCTGGCTCCTCTGCTAGTTAACACTAACCATGTGGAATGGCTCTTTTCTGAGAGATGAAGCTGATGTGAGGCACTTTGGGTGGCCCTCCCTCCCTTGGATGCACTTTTCTCCTGGCTTATCTGCAATAGAGAAAGATTTGTCATCCGTATGCCTTGTAGCGCACTGCAGAGAGGCCTGTTATACAAAGCTTAAGGGGTGGAAGACACCTGTCACTTCTAACAATTTGATATGAAAACAAACACACTGACCTAGAAATTCAATACCCTTGGATATGTGTTCTCTTATACTTCTCCACTATCTGGAATAAAAGGGGTGTATATTCTTTCTCTTGCTTCAAACTCAGTTAAGATCTTGATAAATAAAATGTCTTTCTGGTGACTGAATCCAATTTGTGTGTGAGATTGTGATATTTCAGGGAAAATGAGACCTGAAGGAAATTACTGGTAATTTTCTAACAAAATTAAATGCATTGTAAAGCTTGCAGTGATATCTGAGGATTTCTTCAATGCATGACCCAAGAGGAAAAAATGCAAGTGCCTACAGAGACTTTTTTCTTTCCCCTAAATTCTGCTTAAACAATCTGCTTCTTACCATAGGAAAAAAGTTCCATACATTTCAGATAGGTCTGTCATTATCTTATTTCTCGCACCATCAAGCAGAGTTTTGGATAAAATGGAACTGGAGATATCCATACATAATATTGTCCATTTTTGAGAGGAAGGAAAGACATACAAAGCATGCAAAGACATATTTGTTCCTTGATAACTCATCTAAGAGCTCAGAAAGAAAGTGAGCAAGTGATTGATACAAACTGACTAGCTAAACAACTAAGCTGAATGTGAATAAGGGTATTTTATCTGATTGTCAAAGGCATACATCTAAAGCAACACGGTGTAATATTTTTTGTAAGTAAATCCATAAAAATTCTAATCAAAGAGGATGCCCTAATGGTAAAGGGATAAATAACTGCATAATGACAGTATTTATCAGAGAGGTAAGATTCTTCCAAACAACATGAGACTCTACAAAGCAACCACATTCCAGAAAAGATACCTGCATCGTAAATAAAAATAAAAATAAAAATCCTTGTCTAAATCGAACAAAAAGGTCCAGAACAAGTGTGTCTTTAGTATCCTCTGTCCCCATGAATAATTGTTTTGTTCTTTAGTGTTGAAAGGATTGAATTTACTCTTATCCTTCCCCAGTATAGCAGATTTTTTTTTTTCTAATCAGTCAGAAGTATCTATCAATCTGCTACCAAATCTGCTTACCATTTTCTCAGCCATGCAAAGTCTGTGAGGGAACTGCAATGAACACAAGCTGGTATGTAACTTGTTACTACCTTCCTCATCATTTATTGCTACAATGTCCTGCTTCTCCACAAAATCCTTAGGACTGAACATCATTTGCTGTTTAAAACAAGATGGATTTATGGTCCCTTTTTATCTTAGATACTAATAATTTTTATACCAAGCATTCATAGAAAGGTATATATCTCTCGGCATACCAAGATATATTTTTACTGATTGTGTTTTCTTTTTAGTTTATTCTGCAAAAGCATTCAAAAGCAACTTTCTAAGTGCTTTCCAAGAACAGGATGATTACTGCAGAATAACAAAGGTCTAAGAGCAACAGTAGATGTAGGAAAGGAGCCCAAATGAAGCAGAAATTGGGCAGAACTTCATTCTTGGCTTTGTTTTCACAGTGCCCTGATGCCACCAAACCTTTTTCTGTGGCCTTTTGCCAATGATTCATGTCACTGTAATAGTTTTGGCTTTGGTTACAGCTTTCAGCACCACAGCAGTTCCCTTGTTTATAGTCATGGAAAGCAGCCTCTCTCCAATATGTTGTTCCGACTCCATCCTTCTGGGAATATTTTTGCTTGCAGTGTACATATCCCACTGTGGAGCTGTTCTACCTGTTGCAGAGGTCTGGTACATCCTCACAGTGACCACAACCTTCCAACCCATGAAGCATGTTTCTGGGTTCACCCGTCATCTAACCCCTGCAGTCATTTATCACACTCTTTTCATCTTTTGTTGCCGACCCTGGGGTGACAGAGGCCACATGAGATCCTGAAGCAGACAGTAGCATCAGGTTGAGTACCTGTAAAAGCCACCCTAAAGAAAGCTGCCTTTGAAAAGCAACCTCCTTACCATTACCCTCATCTCTTTGGCTGCTCTACAGTAGGTCAGATCCAGCTGAAAATGAACCCCCTTGGAAGAGGAAATTGGTTTTCAACCAGCTCCTTCTGTCCCTGCAGCTCTTCCTGCACCTCCCTAAGGATGAGATTTTGTCCTCAATGGGGAGCAGAAGAACCCTTTTCAGTTGGCTTAAACTTGTTGTGTGACTGCACGCTGAGCTGGGCAGGCCCATTTGACCAATCTTCTGCCACTGCTTTCTCATTCCTAGACTGTCTCTCAGAAGTTATCTTCTAAAAGAAAATATAGAAGGCATCTGTATGCTTTAGGAGAAAGGGTGTTGCTATGGCTGGTATAAGTATTACCAAATCCTTTTGGTACTCCTTTCTGGGTGGGAGAGGTAAATAATATTACCAAGGAAATCATTATTATTTACGTTATTAACTGTTATTTTACTTCATAAAGAAAAAGAAAGACCCTGTGAGATACAAAGAGGACATAAAATGTGTCTTAATTTTTCCTTTTACTGAAGTAGAAGCCAGTTGACAGGTCTTAGGAGTTTGTTTTTTTAAGTTACTGACTGTTGACAATGCAAACTGCCTGTGTAAAGATTTCCCATCCCAGCAGATAGGATCCAGTATCCAGTGCCCAGCAGCCCATCAATATCAGATGACGTAACTTTTTCCTATTTTTTCCTTGAAAAAATATATGACAAAAGTAAGCAGCATTTAAAGAAAGTGGACTTTGCTATGAGAATTTTTAGAATAGTATTTGCTTTTTTCTGCCTCCTCACTTTTTCTTCTCTTTTGAAAACATGAAAAAATTTCCCTCATAGATGCTGTCTTATTCCATTTGACACGCACTGATTTTTCTCCACCATGTTTCAAACTGAGCCAACACTGGCATGGCTCATTTTGTTTAATAGGAACAAAAATATCAACTTAATTACTACCTAGTCCTGTCATGCCAAAACATGACTATTTCTGTACCAACACTGTCAACAGATATTAGTACAGCATTGGGAATAATGGTTGTTCATTTGCTGCCGTGCACTCAGCCAAGGGGAAACGAGAGGGGTTCTTTTCTGCAAAAACTGAGAATAGGAATGAACAACCTCCTTCAAAACAAATTGTTGAAAAGATGCTTTGTGACTTTAGTAGGCCTTGGATCACGTCCCATTTGCTTGGCAGATATAAGTATTAATAATAATATTATTGTCTTAATTAAAAGTATAACATTTAAAGATGATTTTTTATATAGTTTTGCATTCAGAAAATTTGAAATCAGAGTTATTTTTGATAGCAAAACAGCATAGGGTAGAGCCTAACATTTGTTCTTGCATTCTATGTTAGTGGATCTGCATCTTCTTTATGCTTGCCTGTATGAATCTAGAATGGCTGCAGTGAAATTGGTGCTCATATCCCAGACACATAGACAGGTTAGTTATAGCAGAATTTCACCAACATGTTATTCTGGTAAGCAGAGAAGCTGGATTAAGTGTATCTGAATCTAGATTAAGAATTGCATGAAAACTGGCCTTGAGCACCAGTCAGTGGCAGAGGAGGAGTTCAAGTGGGAGAGAAACCTGATGCACTTGGGGTGAACACTGAAGACGGAATCCAATGCAAACACCTTTGCAAGAGGTTAGCACCTGCATTGTAATGCCTAACAAAATGGGTTGGGTGGGATCTCCCTCCAGAAGTCTCCAGGACTGGCTGCATCACTTCATTTAGTGTATAGGGATTCAGAGGACTGTTTTCTTAAGTGCTTAGAATAGTAGGAACAGATTAAAAGTTAGAGGGAATTGATCCCAAAACATCCCCATACGCCTCTAGTTTCCATTCTCTGGTTTTATGATATTCAGCAGTCTTATAGGGAAATATAATGAATCCATATTCACAAAGATCAAATGATCTTTCCTGTTGGAAAACACTCATTTTAGTAAATCAAAATTTCTTGAGGGAGAATTAATAGGATGGTTCCCTGGCTGCTGGCCTAGAAGCCTTGCCAATGTACAGCCAGCCAGCAATCTTTCTGTGAAGAATGTTCCATTTTTTAATTTTTCACCTTCAGTTAAAACAATTTTTTTTCCTCCTGTGAAAGTTTTAGTGGGCACAGATCCTTTATTTTCTGGCCAGCATTATCTGTGTGTTATTATTAGTATTTATGATGATTACAACTTATCAGGCTAGTGGCCTTGTGTGATGAACATTAGCTTTTATATTACTTTGACCTTCTCTAGACGGGATGAACGTTTTTACTCTTGGTTTCCCAATCATTTTAAAGAACAGGACATAGATAATTTAGAAGAGTTAAGGAGCTCAAGTGTAGGATTTTACAGCATTGCGTCTATCCTATTGATTAGTTCTGTTTCATCCCTGCAATATACTTACTGCAGCTAGGCAAACATAGAGAAATTGTTCTTTCCTTTCAAGAGGAGTGTCAAAACAATAAACAGATAAGTCATACCAGCTGTATTGATTTGTGACAACCTTGATGTGCACAATCATTTGGGATTCAAACATTTATCTGGGGAAAAAAATATATATATATTTGCTACATTGGGCCTTATTGGGAGAAAATGATGTTAGGCATCTAAAAATTCTCCACATAGTGGATGGCTTTTAAAAGTAATGAAATAACTGCAGTAAATTTCCATATTAATCAATAAAATGAAAGGCAAAAATCAATTTTGTCTGTGCAAGTGTGTGTGACACCTCCCTAAGAGCCACACCGTTGGGATGGATTCGTGCCAGCATAACTGGCCATAGGTTGATTGTTTATTTATGGCAAGGAAAAGCATAAAGTCAGCTTAGTGACAAAGTAGCTGGAAAGATGTTAGTGATAGGATGCCTATTTATAAATCTGGCATCAGTACCTGGGAAATGTGTGTTTCAAATCTTTATAACAATTATGGTTTCCTACATAAAACAGGGAAAATTTTTCTTTTGTTCAGAAGAACAAAAGGCAGAATTTACCAAAAGAACTAAGAAGCAGACAGATGTTCTCTGATAACCATGGCAACCATAAGGAATTTGCCACCTAGTCTTGGGATTAGCAAGGTATCATTATTGTAGCATAAAGAAACTAATAACGTTTCATATTCTATTTCCTCCTTCCTCTACTGGAATAGATGATGAACCTTAACACCTAGGCAGCCTCCCCATGCCACCCACAGTTTGACAATCTTTTCAGGGTTATAGAATGTTAAATTATAAATTGTATGGTATTTGAAAGCTTACACTTATAACTTCTGCAGTGCAGTATACAAGATGATGTTTCACTATAGATTTATTCAAAAACATAAACATTTATTTGGTGTTTTGTTCCTTAATTATTCACAATACTTAATGATTATTTTGTGTTGCTTTTTTGTTGTTGTTTGTTTCTGTTTTTGTTTTGGGGGGTGGTATGATTGCTGAGCTCATGTTACAGTAGAATGATCTAATACCAATCAAAAAGCTTGTTTTTGAGTGATAATAGTAAACTCAGAGCCCACCATTGCCTAAAAAAATATTTGAATTTTTTCTTATACTCATCACTTGATGCCGTTTTACTGCTCAGTCACACAGAACTATGAGGTCCTTCTCGGATTTTCTGTAACAGTCTTCATCTTACCTGTGTACTAGCGCTCTCTTTCACCTGATAATTTACCCCTATTCCCAGATAACAGATCACTTATGAAAAGGTTACAACAGTGAAATCTTAAGCATAGAGTCCTGTGGAGTATTTTTAAAAGTCTTTGGAGCAAAATCATAAGCTTTCTACAACTCAGGCTGTAAACTTAATTCTTAGATAGCTGAAGTGAATTGAAGCCCAGCCACAGAGTCACAGAAAAAGACTGGTTTAGGAAGAGACCTGTGGAGATCCTCAGGTGTATAGTTGTTCACATGGTGAATATTTTTCTTATAGCCAAATAGAAATTTGTGCCCACTGCATCTTGTCCTGTCACTCCACACCCATGTGAAGTTCCCCCACCTTCTCTGAATCTACCTTTTAGGCACTGAAGACTGTGATGAGATATCAACTGAACCTGCTTTTTGGTGGCTGAGCAAACCCAGTTCATTCAGCCTTTCCTTATCCAAGTTCTCCAAACCTTTTGAAGAACTTATCCAAGTCATCCAAACCTTTCATCATCCAGGTGGCTCTCCACACATCTAACTCTATGAAGGGCTAGAAAAATGTTGATTATCTTGACACAGCACGCAAGTTTCTCTACATTCAGCAGTAGCAAGAGACTATGGAGCAGTAAGTACTCAAGGAAAAGAAAAAATAGGATGAGGATAAATGTTCTTCCATAACTAATTCTCAGTAAACAGACAATAAGAATGACAAGTTTGTTAGGTTTAAGCTAGGTTCTTACAAAAGAGGATATCTTCATAGAAGGCACCACACTTATTAGCAGAGCGATTGTGCGTAGACTAGATGTCACTAAAGGTTGAATATATTTTTGAAATAACCAAAGATTTTCTTCAACCAAATTGTTTATAAAAGTGAAAAAGCATTATTTCTCAAGAAGATATAATAGATAGATCATTAATAATGTTTTCAAAACTGTGCCATAAATTCTATTGGGTTTGGAAAAGGTTCTACAACACGAAGTACTAGGGAATAGAATGCAAACCAGTGCAGAAAGTATGATCACAGTAAATGCTGAATATGAGGAGACACTTGAAATAATATGTCAAGACAGACATGGGAGTTATGAATTATAAATCAGTTGTGAAAAGAAGATAAAGAAATCAGAAGAATCAAGAGAATTGAGATGATTTTCTGAGTCAGAAATTTGGGCTAAAAAGGTACCTGCAAAACAACATTAATGAATTCCTACTTTAAAAGTTTTATTCATTCTAGACATCACAATACGAGTGAGCTCTTTTAAATAGAAATAAAGAAAAGAACAAAATACCCAAGGAAATAGTTTAAAAAATATATTAAAAAAAAGTAAAAAAGTAAACATGGAAAGTGTGACAGCACAAACTAAAGGAGTATATGATAGATGTCTGTAAATATCCGAGAGATTTAAAAAGAATAAGAAGAAAATAATAGTACTGTTTAAGATGATAAGGAATAACTGAGTGAAATTAAGCAGAAAAAAATACACTACATAACTGGATAAATATAATGAGGTGAGGCAGACAATATAATGTCTCCCTAAAAAATAAAGATGGGAGAAACATATCTAAGCTATTTTAAAATTGTACTGGACAGATCACAAGGAAACGTATACTGTAGACAGTCATTCTGCATTGGCAGTGGAATAGCTGAAAAGATCTTTGAGATTCTACTGTCTATGACTATCAAAATAACACAAAAAATATACTCAGGATAGCTTTTCTAAGGAAAGAATGCATTAAATAAGAAATTTCAGACTGTAATTTACTATCTTCAGCCATCTGAGAATATCTCATCAAAGTAAAGTCAGAAAGATGTATGTTTTTTTCAGTATTTCAAACTGCATATCTTGAAAGAATTACAGATCAGTATATATTAACACAAATTTAAAGAATAAGCTATAGCAGGAAGCATATGGGCATGTATCAATGAGATTTATCTTATTTACTAGCTATAATTTCTGTGCCTGATGATGGAACTATTTAAACACCTCTTGGCATAAGGAAGAAGCAATAAGACAAAGATTTTATAAATGTGCTGCATTTTATTCATTGATTCATGTCAAACATTCAGACAGAATTCTCAACAACATTTGGCAACAACATTTGCTAAAAGTCCTGTTCAGAACATCTTGCATTCAGCTCCCATAGGGTAGTAGAGTCATAATAGTATACAAGGATTATCATTTTGCATAGTCTTTGCTCCTTTGTTTTTGCATAAGTGAACAAAATAAGATATACTCTAACAACATTTCACTAAATTATTTAGAATTGCTCAAAATTACTGAAAGACAAAGAAGTGAAATCACTTTAATATGGTCATTTTTTTCAATACATGGGAGAAAATTCTGTGTTATGTGAAATGTTCAAAAAGCTAGTGAACCTACTCTTCAACCTACAAAATTAATTTTGTTGCTATCAGCTTCAATAAGATGACAACTGCCTGTCAATATCTTTTTCATACATATATTGTACGTTGTATTAAAGTGATTTTTTGTGCTGTTCTACGTAAAAGAGAAAGTTAGAGACCATCACAGTGCAAGTGGTAAGAAGTTCTCCACTATTATTGGTAAAGAAAATGTTAGCTCATTCTTAACACTGTCAATTCATTTTTTCTTTTTTGAGGGAGCAGTAAGTGATGTTGCCATGAATCAAGATAACAGTTTACACTGTTGCAGACATGAGTTTTAAAAAAAGTAACCCACACCTCCTAAGGAAACAAAAAAAAAAATTAGGAAGTCTTCAGGGGAAGACTGAGTATTTCAATGTTATATGCCAATACTTCTGTGGAGTTTAATGATAGGTGGAGGGGAAATCTGTCAATTAAGCCTCATCAGAATGGAACCATACAGTGTTCTCATATGAATAATAATGTGAAAAGGGGAATGTGGACTCTAGCAAAAATAGTAGTACTGGCATCACTGCCATGCTTTATTCTGGTTTTATGAGAAAAAATTCTTAACACCTCATTAAACATGAGGTGGCGTTTTACTTTCCCCTGCTTGAATTTTTTTAGGAAATCATAATCTAGCAGTACGAGTTTTGGCAGAGAATTACACAGACTCCTTTCCACTGTTATTATATTTCCAAAAAGTCAATATGTACCTATAATTCACTTTTCAATTTTTGTTTATTTTGTTTCATTAATTTACCATCCAACGCTCTAAAGCTTTTATGGCCATTATTTATATTCAGTGTCATGATGGAAAATTCACTGAGTTTTACCTACATGATTCGGTAAATACAACTCAGACTGCTGCCTTTCCCTGCCCTTGGTCAGAAGGTTGGGAAGGTATTAAACGTATTGAAGATATTGAAGGTATTGAATGAGCAGTGCTTAGCAGTCCAGCATATTTACAGTTATATCCTTTTCTAAAACTGCCTTTGCCATTCTCAAGGTCATGGTAAACCACAATTAGTCTCTCAGTCTGTTTACAACTCATTCATCTCTCTTCTCATGCAGTCCATAGGCTTGTGCATAGACAAATCCTTTGAAGCTTGCCAAATAAAATTAATCCTTACATTTTTTCACAAGAGACTATGTGAACAAATGTTTCATGTTCTTTCATTAATGTTGGATCAAATGTATGGGACTAGAAAAAATAGTAACCTCCTGGAAAAAAAAATAGATGAGATCTTTCTCCATTTTTCCTTGAAACAAGATATACCTTAGGATTTCATGAAGGATATGCAATTCAGTAATTTAGCACTTCTTGTCTCTGTAAAGAAAATATGTTTTTAGACAATTAATCCACAGACGTGTTTCTGGATTTCTCTGGGGAAAGCTCAGTCACTGCTGGGATTTCACTGATAATGTAAAAGTAGGATAACAAAGATGTGCATGAAAGGAAAAAAAAGATGTTATAGCCAAACTAACAGACAACAAAAATGCCTTTCCTTACCAACTGCCTGAGTCTTTAAAGGAACAAGATACAAAGCACCAAAAAGAAAACTTTTTCTAAACTTTTTCTAATTTTTAAATTTTTTTCGAAAAATTTTCTAACATTTTCTTAATGATAAGAAGGTGGCAAGAGAAAGAAGGCACTGATTGCTTTTAAAGGAACTTTCTATTTCAGTCTGGTTTGGGCTGTTTTTTTCAATTGTCAGATGTCTCACAAATAAGTGTCCTTGCCCGTTCTCCTGTGACCTGTGATTTACTAGAAAGCTTTCCAGAAACCTTCCCTGAAGGAAATGTAACATCAGCAAGAAAACATTACTTTTGGTATCAGCAGCATGCACCTAGCAGGAAAGGCTGTGGCACTGAGAGTTGAGTCTAGTGTGCCATGTGCTCTACACCTTCTCAGGGCTATTTTATGAGCCCATGTCCTCAAGTGAGCAATTAGCCATGCTTTTTGTTTCCAAGATGCTAACAAACCCATGAAGCAAGAATGACTTACCTAAACAGAATTCTTCAGTGACTCACCCTGCAGATAGATGCCAGCTCTTTGTCAGGTGCTGTAGTGTATGGAGAACAAAGACGTATTTAGCCTAAGCAAAGCAGATTTTGAAAAATGTAAAAGTTACAAAATTAAATATACATAATTGAACAAAACAGACCAAATTTACTCATGAAAAATAGGCAATCGAATAATCTACCAGTTTTCAGTTTTTTATCGCACAAGCTGTAACTAAGCTCCCACTATCTAACACATGAGCTGATTGAGCAATTTTTTAAACCCACACAGAGTACTACTGAACTGAATTAGGTTTTATTTGGGTTCAAGGGTCCTGTTCCCAAGAATTAAGATTTAAGACTGAGACATATAGATTTTCTTAACTTCATTTTGAAAGCTTTCCAGCTTCTCCTGTAATAGTATTCATAGCATTTTTAGGAGAAAAAAAGAATCTTGGGACAACAGAGTGATGTGTATTGTTGTTACACAATTGTTGTTACGCAATTATAGATTTTAAGAGCTATAGATTGTGAAGAACCATTACATCATTTTGACTGACTTTTCATAAATCTCAGGTCATTAATTTCATCTGATTTTCACTATATGCAATCTAAGAACTTTTATTTCATTAAATTTCATAAGTTGTGTTGTGTGCATGTACTGCATGTGTTCATGCAGAATTGTGCAAGTGAATAACAAGGTCTAGAACTAGAGTGAGAATTATGGCTAAGTTATGGGTAGCAAACAAAAGGATACAACCTAAAGAACCAAGGGAATATTCTCTAAGTGAGGAATTAACCCAGAAATTGTTTTTTGTCTTTTTATTTTTATTTTCTGGAGATCAATATTAAGGATGGGAAATTCAGTCTGAATTTTAGTCTGAGAGCTGTCTCAAAAACTACAGTAGTAATTATGTTCCCAAGAGGCTTGCACACTCTCAGTAATATCACTTTCTTGTTGTTGGAAGCTTATTTGAGTCTAGGGCTGCCAGATATCATCTGGATAGGTTTAACTTAATATTAGGGACAGCAATGGTTAGATTAAGGGTAGCAGGAAAAGCTCAATCGGAGACTAAGAAAATCATTTTGGGGTTCATAGGAATGTCACTTGCTCTTTTGCTTGGTTGAGCTACCAGAAGGAGACAGGAGTAACTTAGCAGTCTAGCCACCACTAAATCAGCCACGGACTCACACATCTGCTTGAAAACAAAAAATATACTATAAATCCTTGAAAAACATTTGTTTTCAGTTTGTGCAAGAGTTTGTCTAAATTTTGCAATTGACCAAGCCTTCTCGTCTGAGCTGAACCCTAAAATGAACTCTAACTGGAAGCACAGCTACTTGAGCCAGCCTCAGAAATAATGTTGCAGAATTAACCTGTTTTACCTTATCCTTTCAAACCTCTCTCATCCCAACGTTTATGTCATTTATCAGCCTCTGCTTCTTCAAACGGGTCCCTGTAAAGGCTTTATTTTAACACCGTCTCCCAGCTCCAAAACAAAAATACAGACTGCTGATATACAGAAGTATCTCTTAACAGTGAATCTGTGGATACTTTCAAATTGTTAATAATAGATCTGAGTTTGCTTCTCTTCATACTATTCATTTTGAAGTTGAAGGCATTTTGCTTGAGGTAAGACCATTCTGACAATTAAAGATGTGGTTCTTGTTCAGTCAGGGATGATGCACTTTTCTGTGACGCGGATGAGATTCTGCTTCAAGATTTAACTCAGAAATAGTGCTCCCTACAATCAGAAGTAACAATAAGTAGACTCATGCTACCACCTATTCTCATGAAGAGTCTCCAGCTCCCTTCTCATGCCAACAATTGCCTATTTACTGACCTCTACTTCAACATACACAGTCCATTATCTCCAACATGTACTTGAACTGAGCACCAGACTTGTCCAACTTGGTAGTTTCCAAACTAAAGTGTGCTGGTGCAGAGGAACCTTTACCTAAATTAAGCTGTGGGCTATTCCTGCAATGAATACATAAAATCTGATTATTTTATGCATTAACCCCAATCTCAAACTTAAGCCCAAACTAAGCCAAAACCACCAAAATCTAGCCACCAAGACTTTTGCCATAACAATGCCTAGTACTGGTTGTGGCAGCTAGTATTTAGACTTGTCACATTGCTCAAAAAGTTCAAAGGCATAATAAATGTTTTATACAAGTCATTCCAAACTTGTGAGGGACGAAATCCTTTACACTAGACTAAACTTCCGATGTGAAAAAATTGCTGACTTACTGGAGAGACCTTTAAGTGTGTGCATGTGCAGCTGTATATGTGTGCATCTGTGTATGTATATTTCTTCGTATGTTTAAAAGCTGTTATGGTTCCTCTGTCAGAGTTAGGTGTTGTTTTTGCAGTGTTCCCCCAAAAATTGTTTAAACTGAATAACTTTAAAATAATGTATAGCCAAAATAGCACCTCTGTTTGAAACTGAATTGCTACCATCTCACAATTTCTCACAGTTAGCGACAAGTTTTATACAACCCACTCCAAAAAATAGGCATTCCCCTCTTACTAGCCTAAAAGTACAGAGAAATATTAGACCCAAATTTACAGAAGTACTTAGGTACAAAATGCAACGTAGTTTCTATTTCAGTGGGATTTTTAGGCATGCATTGACTGCATATAAACTGTTAGCATACTATAACCCTCAGGTCAGGCTGTGCATGGGAGTTTGCTTCTCAAATCCTAGGGTGAGGCACCAGCCTCTTCTTCCTATACATCCACAGACACATTTCTGTAGGAAGGGAGATAGCCATGCAGGCTGGAAAGGAGCCCCAGGACTCTCCAGAAAAATGCAGAGCTAACACAGGACAATGGGGTGCTCTGTGCCTTCTCTGCATAGCTGCTGCAAGACTGGTATTTATGGCAGCAAATCACAAGAGGAGTCTGTTTTGGGAGGAAGCCTGTTTAGTACCTTTTGGAGCCTAAGCCTGAGGGATAAAGAAGACAGCATGTGAAGGTTTTTGTTTATCACGTTAAAATTGCAAATGGTATCTGTTTAAATCTACTTGGATGCTGGAAAGTCTTAAATGCTAACATATGAGAAGAATCAAATATGATGTTCAAAGGTATAGTATAAATGCAAGTTTATCACATCACAGAAATTGTGGCTAATCTTTGTCCATGTGTAGACATGTGAGGCATGGCAAAATGTTTTTTACAGTTATTAATTTCCTTACAGTTGCTTTGTTTTTACTTGTTAGTGAACACTACTAGTTAAAGCTGCTTTTGAGAAGGCCTCAAAAGCAAAATAAGGAAACAATTGTTTTTAAATTCCAAAACAAAGAATATGTTTTCTTGCATACAACTTTCAACCACATTTTGAAAATGTAGCAGGGCAAACATGGTTCATACCTATACACTATGGCAGAAATCCAATATTCATCTGCTGTTCATATTGCAAGAAAATGAGATCATTAAGGTCAGAAAGAACAGCTGCTTTAATTATAACACCCTGATATATCATATCAAAGTTTTCATCATCTCATACAAACTCTAAGAACATACCTCAGGGATTCATTTCGATCATCCTGCTTTTTTCTTGGGACAGAGATCACATGAGCACACTCCAGAGCACTGGCTGCTCCATGTGGTGCAATGCTGTGTAAAATAACTGCACCGCAAGCTCAATAATGCTATGGCAACTATTGTTAATCTAACTTTTTGAGTCTTTATTCCTCTTTCTGTGGTGGCAGTGTAAGGGGAAGCTGTTTTTGCTAGCTAGGGAGCTGCACTGCAGGCAGGTTTCATGGTTCTGCTACCATACATCCCCAGGGCTCCTGCTTGGAGCACTCGGTCTGCCTGAGACACCTGAAGGTATCCCTTCTTTAAGGGAATGGCTGCTTTGTGTTTCAACAGATGCTATGCTTCTGGTAGCGGAGAGATTAGAGGGACCATTCAACATTGAATCAGTCATGGATCCTATTGATGTCAAGATTTCTGAAGCCATCATGAACATGCAAGAAAACAGCATGCAGGTGTCGGCAAAGGTACTGTGTGAGTCGCGCCTTCTCTGTTGCTGACTGTCTCAAGCAGGGGGAAATACTTCTGTACAGGCTTTAAGAAAGATCGTCCAGACCACTAGAAATTGCATTTGTACATTCAATAGTTATTTAGGCTGCCTTTGAATCCTTGGTCTAGTTAAACATACTAGAAGTTTTTAAAAATCGTGCAACAAGGAGAAAGGTACCATTTAGTAAACTCCAAATTAATAGTTGTAAGAGCTTTGAGGAAAACAGATTTCTGAAAATTAATGGCAGCTCTGTAAGAAAAATCCTGCAGAGTATGTCTAGTAACTTCTGCTCGTGTCTCATCCATGATTCCCCATATTAACATACTTTTTGATCTGTTTAAGTCAGATTGAAGCACAATGTATTTGAAGTGAATACAGAAAATGCTCCATTTAACCTCCTTTAATAGCCACTCTGGGGAAATATCATTACATTGGACAGCCTCTGATTAGCAGACCTCAGTTTGATGGAGTTTTGTCTGGAGTCTGACACAAAGGTAAACAGAGTTAATGATACCCACAACCTCCTTTCCATTTTTAGTGCATGCGTGTACACAGATCACTGCCACCCCTGAACCCCGCACTAATAAGGTCCTTTGAATTCAGTAACAGGTGCTGTTAAGCCAGCACTCAACAATTAATATCTTTTCCTTAATATTCAGCAGTTCACTGCAGTTCAAAATCTAAAGTCAACAGCTTGCCAGGTTCTCTGCATTAGGAGTTTCCACCTGCATTGATCTCTCAGCAGTCAGTTATGTGCTGACCAGACTGCTACCTGAGTCAGTGAGTTTCCATTGCTTGTAAGGAAGCTTCCATAGCTGGAAAAAATGTGGGGATAAAAGGCAGGAGGCTGAGGTTAATATTCTTCCTGCCAGCCCCAAATTAGATGTTTCTTACAGTCCCTGTGCTGCAGGATTATAAGGATTTCCTTCAAGATGTTTTTTACTTTCAACCTCCATGAAGTTGCTCAGATTTTAAAAGTAGTCTACATCCTGTGCAATGAGACTTTGTTCTGGCAGCAGTGATCGAGGAGTGTATCAGCCAAATATTTTGGGAATCAAAGGCCTGCTTCAGCAGACTCAGTCCTTAACTCAAAAAAGAAACAAAAAATATTTTCATTAAAAGCTCACTAAAGACTCAGGTGTATTTCCTTTTCCTTTTAACTTGCTCGGATCTCACAGCTTTTCCATTAGTCAGGAAGCTGCATTCCCTGCCAGAATCCAATGACATCACCTTGGCACGAGCTCATCTCACTATTCATTTGTAATAGAGCAGGCTGTCTGTCCTATCCTTCAGAAATATTTTATTTGCTGCAAAGTTTAATAAATCACAGAAATTTCACTTGCACTCTAAACTTTTTCTTCTATGACAAATCTTAGCCAATATTTTTTCAAATCTTGAAAACAGAAATCAAACTACGTCAATGAAATTTATTTTGCTGTATTTTCATAGATAACAGAGCTGTCTATGTTTGAGGTTCTTTTGTATTTTCTGTGCAGACCATTATTCTCCTGAAATGTGATTTCCTTGCTTTCCTAGGCTATATCCCTCTTTTTTCAGGTCTGAGCACATGGAAGTGTTTTATTATTAAAGAGAAGTATGAGAAGGCAAAGTCTTTGGGTTCAGCGCTGTGATCTTCTATGTCTGTCATGTCAGATCTATAGAGATGATATATGAGCAGACTTTGCACCAGTCATCTATCGCCTAATTTTTCCCCTTATACATACTGACCACTTAGAGCTTCAGTGAAAATGACAAATACCTTGCTGGATGTAATGGAGTGCACAGAATGCAATTGCAGACCTAATGCAGGAGAAGAACCACGCTTGTCAAATATTCTGAGACTCTATTCAGAAAGCTTCAGGCAGGGTGCTGAAATCATGCTATTTTCTCTTTCTTCAAAACATTTTGTGTCTTGCATTTGACTGCATCTGCTGAAAATGTGGTGACTAGGAATCACAGTTATTTTTCCACAAGTCAGTCAGTGCGTTTTTACAATGGGAAAATGATGATGCACTAATAATGTCATGCCTGCAACACCCCCATACACACAGATTATTTTTCACCATTGACATATAGCTTTTTCTACCTGGAAATCTGTCTGATGTCTGGAAGGAGGCTTTATGTTGTATTCAGTAGCATTTAGGGCCATTTTGTATATTGTTGTATACAGTATGAATAATATTGTATAGTCTTTTCAAAGGAATGGAACAAATAACAACAAACAGCTTCTTTTTCAAGGGAGTCTTACTAATCTCATCCTCTTTGTGGGCAGAAGCCCTAGAGATCATTTAATCCAATATCCATCCCTCTCCTGTTTCAAATATTTCTGTAAATTGCCCTTTTCCAAGAGTCATTCCCATTAAACTGAACTATCACTTTGTCTCTGTGTTGCACAATGATGCTTTGTATTATACCAGCTAAAACTGGGCATTCAAATTTATTTGAGAAAAACATGTTTGGTATAACACATAGACCATACATTCCTGTGCACATGGATGCAAAATTAAGTGAGCAACAATTTATGCTTTCCAAAATAATAATTGTATAAAAATAAATAAGCATGCTCGTATGTGAATGATGAAATCTTCAATTTTACACATCAGCAGAAAAATATAAACTTCCTATTTTTTTTATGGTTTGTCCTTCCATTATTCACTTGATGTAGTACTGAAGATTCTGCCCAATATCACTTTCCTATAAATATGCATCTCCTATTCAGCACTATTCTTCTGAGAAATCTTCATGGTTACAGTTACACTGATAAATAAAATAGGGAAAAGGAGCAGTGCCTGACCTGAGGCCAGACTGATTCATTTCTATACTGCTGAGATCTACCTTCTTTGTAGCTCTTTCTTTCTGCAAAGAACAAGTTGTAGCAGTCCAAGAAAAAGCCAATGAGTTAACAATTAATCAGTGGAGACAGTCAGGGCTTATTACTAGAGTTCACATTTTTCTTTCATTTCTGTAGAAGAGACAAACCCTCTGTCTTCCACTCTTGATGGGTACTCGTCAATATTGAGACAAAATTATAGAGGTGCCATATGTACCTCTTCTATCTTTGTACTTCCAACCAAGGACATATAGGCTCAGCCATATCAGAATCACAGAATGGTTGAAGTTGGAAGGGACCTCTGGATATCATCTAGTCCAACCCCTCCTGCTCAAGCAGGGTCACATACAGAACATTGCACAGGATCACGCCCAAGAAAGTTTTAAATATCTCCAGAGAAGGAGACTCAAAAGCCTCTCTGGACAACCTTTTCCAGTGCTCTGTCACCATCACAGCAAAGTTTTTCCTCATATTCAGATGGAACTTCCAATTTGTGCCTGTTGCTTCTTTTTCTGTCACTGGGCCCCACCAAAATGAGTCTGGCCCCATCCTCTTTACACTCTCCCTTAAGATATTTATATACATTGATAAGATCCCCTCCCAATCTTCTCTTCTCCAGGTAAAACTGGCCCACTTCTCTCAACCTTTCCTCATATGAGAGATGCTTCAGTTCCCTAATCAACTTCATAGCTCTCCACTGAACTCAGTCCAGTAGCTCCATGTTCCTCTGGTACTGGGGAGCCCAGAGCTGGACACAGTACTCCACATGTGGCCTCACCAGGGCTGAGTAGAGGGGAAGGATCACCTCCATCGACCTGCTGGCAACACACTTCCTAATGCACCCCAGGACACCATTGGTCTTCTCATCTACAATGGCACATTGCTGGCTTATGGTTAACCTGCTGTTCACAAGCATTCTTAGGTCCTTCTCCTCAGAGCTGCCTTCCAGCAGGCCAACCCCCAAGCTGGGTATGGGTTTACTCCTCACAAGATGCAGGACCTTGCACTTGCCTTCATTGACCTTCATGAGGTTCCTTTCTGCCAACTCTCCAACTTGTCCAGGTCTCTCTGAATGGCAACACAGCCTTCTGCTGTATCAGCCACTCTTCCCAGCTTTGTGATGTCAGCAAACTTGCCGAGTGCAAACTTGTGCTCTATCCCCATCGAGGTCATTGATGAATGAGTCGAACAAGTACTAAACCCTGGGGGACAACACTAGCCACAGGTTTGCAACTAAACTGCACCACTAAGCACTGCACTATGAGCTCTGCCTTCCAGCCAGTTCTCAATCCACTCATCTAACCCACACTTCCTGAGCTTACTTATGAGGATGTTGTGGGAGACAGTGTCAAAAACCTTACTGAAGTCAAGGTAGACAACATCCACTGCTCTCTCCACATATACCCAGCCAGTCATTACATCACAGATGGCTAACAGATTGATTTCCCCTTAGTCAGATTGATTTCCCCTTAGTGAATCTATGCTGACTATTCCTGATAACCTTCTTTTCTTCCATATGCTTGGAGATGGCCTCTAGGATGAGCTGTTCCATCGCCTTTCCAGGGATGGAGGTGAGGCTGACTGGCCTGTAGTCACCTGGATTCTCCTTCTTGACCTTTTTTGGAAAACTGGAGTGACACTGGCTTTCTTCCAGTCCTCAGGCACCTCCCCCTTCCCCATGACCTTTCAAAGATGATCAACACTGGCTTATCAGTAACATCCACCAGCTCCCCTAGCACTCATGGGTGCATCCCATCCAGGTCCACAAATTTTTGGATATCAGGTTTGCTTAAATGATCTCTAAACCTATCCTCCTCAACAGAGAGAAAGTCTTCCTTTCTCCAGACTTTCTTGTCTCTGGGTCTGGGATTCCTGAGGGCTGGCCTTAACAGTAAAGACTGAAGTAAAAAAGACATTCAACAACACTGCCTTCTCTGTATCCTTTGTCACAAAGGCACCCACCCCATTCAGCAGCAGGCCCACATTTTCCCTAGTCTTTCTTTTGCTCCTAATATATTTGAAGAAGCCCTTCTTGTTTTCCTTGACATCCCTTGCCAGATTTATTTCTAAACGGGCTTTTGTCTTCCCTGTCATACCCCTGCTCACTCTGACATTGTGCCTGTAATCCTTCCAAGTGGCCTGTCCCTTTTTCCACATTCCATATACTTCCTTCTGTTTGCGTTTTGCCGGGAGCTCCATGCTCATCCATGAAGGTCTCCTGCCCCCTTTGCTTGACTTGTCACTCATAGGGATACACTGATCTTGAGCCTGAAGGAAGTGATGCTTGAATACTGACCAGCTCTCTTGGACCCTCCTTCTGTCTAGGGCCATAGCCCATGGCATTTTTCCAAGTAGGTCCCTGAAAAGACCAGTTTGTTCTCCTGAAGTCCAGGGTTGCAATCTTACTTATTGCCCTGCTTCGTCCATTCAGGATCCTGAACTCCAACATTTCATGGTCACTGAAGCCAAGGATCACCAACCTCCATATCTCCAACCAGCCCCTCTTTGTTTGTTAGTATAAAGTCCAGCAGCACATCTCTCCTCATTGGCTCATCCACCATATGTGTCAAATGTTATTGTAAATGCTCTGCAGGAACCTCCTGGACTGTTTGTGCCTAACTGCATTGTCCTTCCAGCAGATATCAGGGTGGTTGAAGTCCCCCATGAGAACCAGGATCTGTGATCATGAGGCTACTCACAGCTGTCTGTAAGTGTCCTATAGTAAACAGCCACAACAGTGTCACCCATATTAGCCTGCTCTTTTATCCTTACCCATAAGCTCTTGACTCACTTGTCATCCACCTGTAGGCAGGGCTCCATATATTCCAGATGTTCTCTCACATAAAGCATAACTCCACCTCCTCACCTTCCTGGTCTGTCTTTCCTAAAAAGCACGTAGCCATCCATGGCAGCATTCCAGTCATGAGAGCTATACCACCACGTTTCTGTAACTGCAATGAGATCAAAGCCTTGCAACTGCACACGGGTCTTTAATTCTTCCTGTTTATTCCCCATGCTATGTGCATTGGTGTCCAGGCACTTCAGAGAAGTATTCAAGCATGCCAGTATCGCTGCTGTAAGAGGATATATACCCCATAGTCATATCTCATAGACACTTCCTTGCCTGCTGGATTTATTCCCACTTGAGTCTTGTTTTGCTGGCTGGGTAGTCGCTGTAACTCTCCCCTTCCCCCATCTTTCCTAGTTTAAAGCTCTTTTCTTCACCAGGTTGGCTAGCCTGTGACTGAAGATGCTCTTCCTCCTCTCTGACAGATGGACTCCACCAGCTGCCAGCAGACAAGCATGTGTCACTGCATAAAACAGAGCATCTCTGCTCCAAGGCCATTGACTTTTCTTGTTTGTGTGCTGATTATAGTTGATTCTTTCAGCACAGTGCACTTTAGCCAGGTACTATTATGATAAAATCCTCCAGTTCATCCTGAGGCTGGAATCCTTTTCTGTTTTCTTGATATTTCTCTGCAGTCTATATTCAGCACTGGCTGTTTAGAAAGTCTGACCACAAATCTCTAAGCTTCATACATTGCTCATGTTGTGTTGTCATGTTCCTGAACTGCAGCTACAAGAGGTCCTTATTTTGCCTCAGGGAAAGTCATGTTCCTGACAGCTGCAACATTTGGAGATGCTTTTCAAAAAGTAGCAATGGTCTAGAAAGTCAGACCCCAAAGCCCTTCCATCTAGAGGAATCTGCATGCTCTGTATCAGACCTTATTTTCCATGCTCCAAAAAAAAAAAAAAAAAAAAAAGGCAAGGACTAAAGATCATCAAAACCAGCTTACATAGCTTCATCATCTAACACCTGCAGCCACTCTCACAGAGTACCTGTGGTGGTTTTACACAGCTGGGCAACTGAACCCCACCACAACCACTCTCTCACTCCCCCTCCTCAAAGGGAAAGGGGGAGAAAATATGATAAAAAGGGCTCAAGGTTTGAGATAAGGACACAGAGATCAGTCTCCAATTACCAGCATGGGCAAAACAGACTCAGAATTGGGAGATTAATACAATTTATTACTTATTACTAACAAGCTACAGAAGTGAGAAAGTAAAAGCAAACTAAAAACACCTTCCCACCTTCTTCTATGTCCTCCCCCCAAGCGGCACAAGGGAAATGGCAATAACGGCTGCGGTCAGTTGCTAATGTTTCATCTCTGCCACTCCTTCATGGTCACTCTCTCCCCCTGCTCCACGTGGGGTCCCTCCCACGGGATGCCGTCCTTCCCAAACTGATCCTGCTGGGGCTGCCCACAGGCAGCAGCTCTTCAAGAACTGCTCCCACACGGCTCTGTACCACGGGGTCCATCCCCCAGGAGCAAACTGCTCCAGCACGGGTCCCCCACGGGCGGCAGCTCCCCCTAGATCCCCTGCTCCTGCTTGGGCTCCTGTCCAAGGGCAGTAATTTTTTGTTGTGTATTTTTTTTTCCCCTTTCTTAAATCTGCTCTCACAGAGGCCCAACCAACATTGCTCACTGGCTCAGCTCTGGTCAGCAGCGGGTCCCTTTGGAGCCAGCTGGAGCTGGCTCTGATCTGACATGGGGCAGCTGCTGGACTCTTCTCAGAGAGGCCATCCCTCCTATCTCCCCTCTCCCCACCAAAAACCTTGCCATGTAAACCCAATACAGTACCTTCTGCAAACCAACCACAGAGAGCACAAAAACTCTCAGTCTAGGATATCTGAGATGTCTCTTAAGATGTCACCACATTTTAAGAGTAGGTTTTGCTGGGTCTACCCAGACTACTGTGGGCCCTGAGGGCAGCCTCATGTGTTAGTCAGGTTGCAATAGATTTGGGGTTTATCCTGATAATGTCTGAGACATATTATCTTCATTACTGAAATCTCTTCATCATTCTGCAGTGACACATCTTTATTATTTGAACATTATAATGCCAAAATTAGTGTTCTGCAACAGCTTGATTATTTCTCAGGTAAAAATTTCATAATCTGTATATTGTTACTCATGGCTTAGCTCATATCCAAGATTTAGTCATAGCATACATATACTTTATCCTTATTCTCCTTCTCCCTAAGGATATTCAGAGTCATAACATATCTGTGCTCTTTTAAATCCTGGCCAAAACTTGTTTGAAGGCCTTCACAATCTTCCCATAAGGTTGACTGTACCATCACCTTTGTTTTTCGCTTGAAGTCAAAGAGTAAATCCTACATCTGTTCCATTTCAGCAGTATGAATATTTAGTACCTGACATCTGCATAGATTGCTTGTTCACAAGAAGTGGGAGAAAACTCACAAAACAGCAGAAAACATGCTATAGCAACCATTTTTCTTCAAAATGTAGAAAATCCCCAATCTGGTTGTGTCAGCATAATTATGCCTTCAGTGCTCCTCAGAACACAACATACTGGACTTTTTTCCTGCTTTTTAAACAGTCTGGTTCTATACAGATGTTTGGCTGCCTTAAGTGTTATTTGGATACCATGCCAAGAATTTTGCTCTTTCATAAAGGCTATCCCCATAGCTGAGGCTCCCATTAGTGAGTCTTAAATCTACTTTTATCCAAGCTGATCAATGTGCCATTTTAACCTATGGATATATGTTCCTTTTTGGCAATTACTTCAGCTAAAAGGATGAATGAGCTCCATGACATAGCAGACTACCTATGCATTATTTATAAGAAGGAAATCTTCATAAAACGACGTCCAAGTTTCTTCTTAAAATAGCCCCAGAGTTTCATATTAACAAAACCTCTTCATTTATCTGTGTTCTTTCCAGAGCCCTGTGCAGGAAAAATATAATGGCACTTCAGGAAAAAATCAATACTATTCTATCTGAAGATGAGAGAGTCAATGGAGCAGAGTCATATAGACACTCAATAGGAAACATTGAGCACTAGCACGTCTAAATAACAGTATGACTCAAAGCTTCATAGAGTAAAAATTCTTTCTGCTGGGATTCAAAACATTGAGGTCTCACAGGAAAAGAACTCCTTTTTTTACAGTATCTGCTCACTAATCCTGAAGTAGATACCTCCATTTAGAGAGCTTGATAGAAGTAATTCTTCACTGGCTCTGTTGATTTGATCTCACGGCTTGGTTTTTATTCCTGACCACAGAGGGTTTCTGCTCTTTGTGGCACCCTAGGAAATGCCATCTGAGCTTTAGCTGCAGTTCATCTGTAGGACATGGTCTCCAATAGGTCCTATGTTAAGACAGTCCTAAGAGATTTCTTGGACATGCTGGGACATCACAGATGATTATAGATGATGATGTGAGATCAACTGAAAAGAGCTTTTGATCTGTGCTACAAAAGACGGAAGCTTAGATGTTTAGCTCAAATATAGATGCCTACAAATTCACACCTAAATTTTGGGTTCCTAATTTCAAGTCAAATTGTTTCTCTGAGGTGGACTCCCGTAATTATATATAAAATGTTGTGGTTTTGTTTTTCTTTTTCTTTTTTAAGAGAGTGTATTTATGTTGCTAATTCACAGCATGTATAATGGAACACCAGAATAATTTTCCAGAAATTGCTCAGTATCTCTGAACAGCTCTGTAAAGAAAATATTTCATGTGCTTCTTCTCAGGAAGCATTTGTTAATTTCAGGTATCTGCTTAACATTTTCTGTTCTGTCAGCTAATACCTGGATGCAAATTAGAAAATGTCTCTTTTGCAGTCAAAATGTAGTTACTGATTATTGTATCCTTGCTGCATTTTTGCCAGATCATTAAAAAGTAGATGATTTCTTCTTCTGTGATCTAAAAAATGCTATCTAATTACCACCTCTAATACTGCCTGGCTGTACATAATTGTGTTCATACAAAAATCCTTACTATAAGTATTTGTATGAAGATAGATACCACAAAGTCTCTGTTGTTTTTTCCAGTATGTCATAAGAAAAATGAAATATAAATTATGCAGACTTATAGCTACTCCACATGGTCATACAATTTCATACCGTGAAATTTAAGAAGATTCAGTGCCCTCAGTTTCCTTTCCTCTGAGAGTCAAGTTGCATGTTCTGGAAAACTGACATTTGTCTCTGTAAGTAAATACCTGATTGCTCAGTTGACCAAAGGGGATTTCATAGGTATCTAAATAAACAGTTATGTTTTCCCTGTACAGCTCATCTACAGTCAAAAGAAATATGTAAACCTTTGTAAGTATAACAGATATCCCCAACACATATATTTGGCCTTATATTATCAACCATAATCATGTATAAGTCCTGAACATTAATCTTAGTTGAATTTTCTTCACAGAGGAAAAATCAGAATCTTTCCTGTTGAAAAATTTAGAATCTTAAAAACTGAAATCAGCTTTCCTAGTTCATTAAATGAATGATTGTCCAATAATCCTCATGACTAAGGAGGCTAGAAACTATTCAAGAACCCTTACACATATGCTCAAACAAGACCAAGCAGAGTTTCATACATAAATTAAAAATCCCAATGTCCCTACAGCAGCTGACTTGCTGGACTTTGTGCCAAAAAAGACCTGATGATTGCAAATAAATTTAGAATGAATCAGTTTCTTTTAGCAAATTTTGAATCTTTTGGGGCCTCTAAATTAACATCAGGAAACTAGCTAAAAGCTAATTGTAATGAAACCTGAAAGCAACAAAAACCATGGCTACTTCAGGAGAGAAACAATCAAGATGGATAATCCAGAAGTCTAAAATGTAATTGTGTGGATATTCTACCTCCTTTCAGCTAAAAAACTTCTGTAAGAGTTCCTCTGGGATATATCCTTGATATCCAGTAGTCAAATGTGTCTTCTGTCTCCTTTAGTATGCACAAGACATATGCTACTGAAATTTCTTTCCAAATGGAAGAATATAAAGAAATCTCATTATTCTGAACATTATTTATATACCTAGAAAACAAACACAGTAGCAGAAAATTGTTCTCTCAACTGCCCACACAACTGCCTTATCCCTCATCCAGCGACAGAGCAGCTAGGGAATTAGAAAGGAATATATTCATAAGGCTATTTCATCATTGACTTTTTCTCTGAGACTACAAACAAGATTACCAGGTAGGAATAGATGTAGGTAAGGATTATGAATGAGCTGTGATTCTGGTTAAAAACCATGTTTTAAGAAAAGATGAAACAAGTATCAACCAAGTTCCGGCACAACAAACTTCATTTTGTTCATTTCCCTTCCTGAACAGATAACAATTAAATTGCTTTCAGGTGTTAACTTCTTGAAATAATCACCTTCACGAATTAAGTATTTTAAGGTCTCTATATGTTTTTATACCTTCACTAAGTAATTAATAATGTTTAATTTTTAATCTGAGTCTTAATATAGGACAAGTGCTCTATTCGCTATTAGCAAAATGTCAGTCAAAGGTGGTTTCAAATATATGAAAGACAGAATAAATAGGGTGTAAAATGCCAGCCTCCCTCTTTTTATGACCGTCATATAACCTAAAATGTCTTTTTCAGGTTTTCCAAGGATGTGGCCAGCCTAAACCAGCACCTGCCCTAAGATCTTCCCGTTCTGTCCCTGAAAACTTCAATACCCGGTTTAGACCATATAACCCAGAGGAGCGACCTACAACTGCTGCTGGAACAAGTTTGGATAGGCTGGTAAGGCAAAGCATACTCCACTCTTAAATAAGTAGAAATGGCTTGGTAATATATGATATTCTCTGGACAATTTTTTAAAAAATAATTTTGTAATCACTGTATATAGTTTCTATGCCAACCGTTCTAGCATTCAACAAATCTTTTTTTCCCCATTGGAAATAGTACAGAATTGTATTCTAAGAGAACAATATAATTCACTTCTAAAGTATTAGAAAGGTTAAAAGACAATAAGCTTTATTTCCATCTGTCCCAAAAAATGACTTTATCAGCTAAAACATGAGCAATCATTAATCTTGCTTTATTTATTTAATCATTTCAAAAATAAGACCTTAAGATAAGACTATTTTTTCTACTACCAGTCATTGGATTCACATTTCAGATTTCAATGTTCCTGCTATTTATAAATCTATAGATTTATAGCAGGCTAATTATTATAGCTGCTAATACTGTCTCAGTAATTATCTTGAACTAAAGCCAATGGACAAAATTAAAAAGCTGTAAAGAGTCTGAATCAAAACAGACTGTATCGCACAACCTCCACTTGCCATGCTTATTGCTGAACACTTGCACAGCACTGTTCTGTCTCTCAGAAGAGGTTCATATGCAGGGCTGTAGCAAGAGTGAAGGGAGAGGAGCACCCAGCTGGGAACAGCTACTGTTAGCAGGGGCTTTGAGTTTTGGTGAGCTGCCCTCCTGCTGGTGCCAGACAGGTGCTAGCACCAAAATGTCTTGCTACTGTTCTGATCACGAGTCTAAACTGTCTAGAGGTTTTTCTCAGCTTTTATCGCTGAGCAGACACCCAAATACACTAATTCAATCAAGACCTGGGTCTCTCCTTGGCACTGTCATTCTGCAAATTCCTTTGACAATCACCACAGTACTTTACAGTGCCAAATCTTTCCAACAACCAATGCTGTAGCCCGTCCATCAATCAACTGTATTCTGTCAATCTCCATTGCAAGTCAAATGAAAAATAGTACATCATTCTAGCCAGGACATTGGATCAGTATGCAGCAAAAAGCAATATTTTTGAGTTCTCTGTTCTTCTGGGAATAGCGTAGCCTATTTATCCTACAAGTAGGAACAGAAAACAAGATGTAGACCTCTCATGTAGACTTAGGTCTCTCTAACACAGTAGATTCATAAAACAGTGTAGCATCTCAGGCTAAAAATCTTGTTTGGTGCAGAGGCCTGAATCTTAACCTAGAATTGGCCAAGGTGAAGTGAAAGGTCACTGTAGTGTGTAGGCTTTAGTCATGCTCTTGACGAAGTTAAAGGCTGCAAAAAAGAGGAAGTAGGAGAAAGAGAACAAAGAGGAAGGCTTGTAGCACAACTTAGCTTGGATTACTGCTACATTGTAAGAACAGAGCATTTTTACAAAGAAAAAGGTTTAAAAGACCTTCCATATTCACATAAGGAGAATGCTTCTAAACTCTTTAATAACCTTTTTAAACTACAAACTTACAAAATACCAAGCAGCATCCTGAATAAAGCAATAATGTGTCATATGCTGCTGGCCTTTAAAGGCTGTAACTAATGAAAATTGCTAGTGAAGACAATCCTTTATAACTCATAATAACCTGTAGACCTTCAAAGGGAAAATTTTATCCATATGATTTAACTAGATTTCTTCACACATTCTTTCATAAATAAATAAATAAAGCTTTGTTGCCTTTACTTCATAAAAGCATTACAGTATTTACATATTTGTCTTCCTTGCTGCTGATATTTAAAATAATAACTCTTCATGCCCTATTAGTAATGTGTGTTGTTATCAAATCCTTCTCCAATTGGCAGTGGTATATGTGTTATCTCCTTTTGTGTTGAGAGCAACAAACCCTGAAGTTTGAGATGGCCACTGACCTCAGCTGGAGCAAGAAAAGGTTGCTTATGTGGATTAGAGCAGAAGGCTTTGTTTCAGAACTGTAATCCCTTAGCAGCTCTTGAGAAAGGTCACTGCCTACATCTCACACCAACATGGGTAATTTTATCCAGAAGGATATAAATGTTGTGTTTCTGCCTCATAGGAACACCATTCAACCTGCCTACATTAGACCTTCAGCATTTAATGTGCTGAATCATTCCCTGAATCATATATCTCTCTTCATTAACTATAGACAGAGCCTGGAGGACCAGCTTCAGTTAGATGCTCCCAATCCTTGCATCATTAATAAGACATAAGTAGAATCCCACCCAAAGCAGTTTTCCAGTCTGCGCACTGATCATTTTCTATTTCTTACTTAATAAAAATGTACAGAAGGATTAGTCTTTTGATAGTAGTGCCAAACGGTTAAAGCCCCTTTTGATTATTATTGATATAAGAAATATGGAGTTATTACTACCTGCTTTTATGTAAGAGGAACTTTTCCTCATGAGTCAGCTGACTATTCAGTGTTACATTTATGGTTTTAGGAGTCTGTTCTGGAGATTTTACTCATAAAACACTGTCGGGCCGCTTAACTTCAAGTTGTCATCACAAAGTTCAAACATGCAGCTACGTAAACCTCAAAAGAAGTGACAAACAATCCTGCTTTCATCTGTCTTTGACAGCATGTTCTTAGAAGTGACCAAGTTTAGAAAATATTTCCTCTGCATCTCAAAAGCATAGCGCATCTGAATCAATTTTTTACTCCTGCTCATATTCCCATTTGTGAGCTTAATTCAGTTGAGCATATTCTATCAGATATGTTGCACAAAGCAGATCTCTCATAAGAAGCCTACACTGAGAACATCAGATACTGAACCCCTCTGAAAATGTGCTTCTTCATGCTTGCCTGAATTTCATAGAATCATAGAATCACTGAATCATTAAGGTTGGAAGAGACCTTCAAGATCATCTGGTCCAACCATCACCCTACTACCAATAGCACCCACGAAAATTTGATTAATCCAGCTATTGTATTCCAAGAAGGGAGGTTTGCCTGAATTACTGTCACAGCATTAGTCTGTAGGACTTAATAAAAAAGAAATACCTCAAAATTAATTGAGAAAAAAGTGGGAAAAGAAAAAAAGAAAAAAGAAAAAAAAAAAAAAAAAAAAAAGAAAAAGAAGAAAGAAAGATCCCCCCAAAGCAGGTATAGTTGGATTAAAATGCAGTAGATGTGTTTAGGAAGTCATGCAGAACTTGAGCCTGAGAGAGTTGTCTAAGCATGGATGCAAAACACCATCTGAGACTCACAGAATCATAGAATGGGTTGGGCTGGAAGGGACCTTAAAGATCTAATTCCACACCCCCTGCCATGGACAGGGACACATCCAACTACAACAGGTTACTCCCCAGAGTATTGGAAACAGGGGACTGGAAGATAACACACAGGACTAGAGGAGAACAATGTACTTCTGGAACAGGAGTAGGGAGCCAGGTAGAATATGCTGCAGCATCACAAGCAGTTAAATACACCTATGTTCCTGCAATTAAATCAAGTCTTTGTAGCATGGGACCTAAAAGTCAGGCTCTTTCTGAAGTCAATGGAGAGAGACATACATCTTCAGAGAGTGATTCACCCTATCTGTCACAGATATCTCTCATAGATTGGGAAATGAAAGGCTCAACTTAGTTATTCGCATGTAGATACGCAAAACTGTTTGAGATGCCTTGGAGTATGTGATATCTGGCTGAGCTGGCAGGACGCCCATGCTCTCCTGGACTGGGGGTTGAAGACCAGGTAGGATACCTGAGGGGAAGACCACTATATGGCATCCAAGAGTGGAGGACAGAACTGAGGCCCTGTTATTCTCTGAAGTTCCTCTTGGGGGATTCAGCTGCATCAACATAGTCCCCTAATGTTATTTGAGATGCCTATGGTTTTCAAGACGTCCAAATATAACTAGAAATATTTACGGGAGACCTGTCTGTAAGCAAGATGGAATACATCAAAGCTACTAAATTTACTTTATATGCTCTATATTTAGGTAACTGGATTCCCATCTATTTCTTTGCTGATCATAACACCAGCTAAACTGATTAAATACAGACGTCTGTAATATAGATACCTATAACCACTTATTTAGATTTGATTTCTAGATGACCATCTTAGATGTGAAGGTCAGTAGTTTTTTTATTGTTAGCAGAGAGAAATGATGGCCTTTATTCAGTTGTCTAAAAGTAGGTTTAGGCAACTGAGTTGAGATTAAATATTCCTAAAGCATGATTCAGCTCATCCTAAAGTACACGTTTCAGCCTATCAGAGAAATCCTTCTCTACCCATCTACTACAAAGTGCCAAAAAGTGACAACCTTAGGCTAAGCATCCAGCAATTGCACCTGAAGTTAAAACAAATACTGTCAGAAACTGAATAGCTTTAACCATTGAACTCATCTGCTTCTGTAGAGTATGATCTAAGATTTCTCATTGAAAATCTACTGCTTATAAAGACTCGTTATCTTCACTGTGGTTGCCTGTTTGGTATAACCTGTTTTGTTTTTTTATTTTGTTTCTGTTTTGTTTTATTTTGTTTTGTTTTTCTGTTCCCTGAATTTGTTTCCCTCTTGCTTCCCAGAGGACTATCTGGAGGACAATGCAACATGGTGTAAGCTTTGGTATTCTTATTCTTCACTTTCATTCCCATTTGTCTTTGTACAATGCTGGGCAAAACACTTTAAGTTTCATCTTCACCATCTTTACTTTGTGTGTGTCATGTAGGCTAAAACAGTAGCAGTAATTTTAGATTCTAGCTCATTTAATTCTGCCCAGTGCTGGGAGCTGCTGGTTCTTTCCAATATTCTTCTGCTTCAAGGATGACGTCTCGTTCCTAGAAAGGAGTGTATTCCCTCAGTGAGCTAAAAGCTGACATAAGTGTCCACGCAATCTCAGACACCACATACACATGTGCAGCAATGCAGACACTCTGCAGTGTCACCTATTTCTGGGGCTTGTGCCTGGAGATAGCACTTGAGCAAAGGAAACAATCTCTCAGGCCATCCTGAGCTCGCTCCCTAGAATTGTAACTGTCTCACTGCCCAGTCTTGGGCAAACCACTTTGTGTGAGTTTGATAAAGTAGATTCGATTATACTTTCCAGCTACAGAAATTCTGTGAATTTGAGAGGTCCCTGTGTTTCAAACAAAAGGCTTCCTCAGCAGGGGTTTGGTGCAGCCCAAGGGGAAGGCAGGAACACAGCACTGTGCAGATATGCATCATCTGACTTGCGAATTACCTCAAAGCGTTTAGCTTGGACCATTATATCTTGCTTCTTAGCAGGACTAATTAGTCTACAGAGAGCCCCATGCTGATATAGTCATACCTACTTCCTGCATTTGAGCTGCCTCAAGTACCTCTGTATTCACCATGCCATCGTACAGCACAGTCCTGCTTTAATTCAGCTGCAATTTCTCCCAAGAACATACCTCAGCCTGACCTGTCTGGACGTGTGTAAAATTATTCCACATTTCCTTTCAGAAGGACATGGAAGCCTTCTTGATTTTCCACAGGGGAGCTGATGCACTATTAACCATAAAATGCATAATGCACATGCATGCTATGGAGATAGGCAACTGAGAAATTGGCCGTGGCATTTTGAGGGTGATTTACATTCAAGTACAGTATAGCAGCAGCATAGATAAGTGGATGAGCATGCACCTAGTCTGAAAAATAAACTCTTTCATGCTCTTTACCCTGGGGAGGGGAATATATTGTGTCACACTTTGTAGGAAAATATTCCTTTATCTTCCCTCCTGTGTTTTTTTTTTAAGTAAAAGTAAATGAAGTTTCATTTTCTGTGAGCAAAGGACCCTGAAATTGTTATTTTAGGAATATAGTGGGATGTATTTTAAGTGTCAATTCATTCATATTTTTAAAATATTTTTCACTATAGTGTGTAATGATTTTTGTTACAATAAAATATGCAACAGTAACCCAACAAATCTGTTGTGAACAATTCCTTCCGAGTGTTCCAAAGGTACATGAAGCAGAAAATATAATTCGAGAGAGAGAGAGAGAAAACTGCTTTGCATTTTAGCTATGAAAGACTGAAATTAACAAGACAGTATACCATGAAGACATTGATCTGACTTGCCCAAGGAATCCTCTTGGGGAACTCCCAACAGTGGAGCTTATGTTTCAGTTTTGTAAGAATCCATTTAGTCCAGAGTCTAGAAATGTTAAATATATGCAGTGATACACAATATTCCTGAGATAGGATGTTTATTCTCCACATTTTATTTCTCAAGAGACCCTAGAATAAAATTCAGCAGCTATAAATCTTACAGGGTTTAAAATATTGAGATGAATTTTTCGAACACATTCTGCATATAGAACCTGTAGGGAAAGACACAAACAATAAGCCTGTAAAAGACTTCATAGCTCATGAAGTATTGGTCACACTTTTAAGAGTGAAATTAACAGTCTCGTGCAGGTGTTTCAGATGTCCCCTAACTTCCTATAGACCATTCCCCCCACAAGCTTTAGATGCTGTGCTGTTGGAGGTGCCATTTCTTTCTGTGTGTTGTTATTCAGCAAATAACTCCTGTAAAATGCAAAGTGTACAGCTCCTCCAGTTTTAGATTGTGTGTTTAGAGCCCTGTTTCTTATTAGCTGTCTGGATACAACATGCACAATGAATAAATACATTTTACAACATTTGTCATGGTCATTAGGTGTCAAATTTAGGATTTGCCTGGTTCTCCTCAAAGAGGCGTTTGCTTAGTGTCAGATTTTCTTTATTCTCAGTTTCTGTGTCACAGCAATATCTAAGTTCAAGTTTGTGCTATCATTTCTTCCTTCCTGGTTAATACCAGTTTCAGGTGGCAAAGGTGGGTGAGTGATGATGGCTGTCAGAACCCTCCTGAGAGACCTGGCAGAGATCTGTCTTTTAAAAAGGCAATATTATTCCATAACCCTGCTGAAGAGTTCTGCATGCTGCTGTCTCTGATGCATCGCATTCTTAATACACGTGAGGCAGTTACTAAGAAAGTGCTTTATTTCAGAGGTTGCCTGTGTCTTCAGGTGGCATGGTTGTGCTTGCTGTTCAGACTCTGTTCAGTGTGAGCAAGGAAAAAATGTCTTCCAACTCTAACTGGAAAGACAGCTCTCTACGTTAATTAGTTGTCCAAAGAAATGTACAGTCCTGATTACAAGGCATTGTCTGCCTTGCTTGAATAGTGACATGTTGCCTAACTGTCTCATTGAACACAGTGCCTGTTTGAGTATCTTCTAAATATACGCTTGTTAGTTCTAGCTGAACTTCCTTTAACTACTGGTGTGAAAATACCCTCAGAGTTATCATCTCTTTTCCAGGAATGTATAAGCAGTGTTAAGTATACCTGTTACCAAGATGGGGCATATGACACCTGTAAACAGAAGCTGCTCCTGATTACCAGTCTAGCACACAGTTAAGATGAAAAAGTGGCCGTCATGGGTCTTTGGTTGTTGAGGAATTAAGTGATTCATGAACTTGGCTATTAGTGTAAACAAAAGCAGGATATATAGGCTGAAGCTTGCACATCTGTGCCATATCAAACCATAATAACATGAAGTGGGATTTATTTGCCCTATCTTTTAATGTTTCTAATGTTGTTATCAAAGTCTGAGCTATAACCTCATTCCCTTATTAATCAGTGGAGAGAACTAGGCACCTCCAGATCCTGCTTAAGATGTTCATTTGGAGATGACATGAAATCTGAATTACCTTTTGAATTACCCATTTCTCCCCACTGGGTATGAAAAGAATCTGAATGATTAGCTCAGACAGCCAATTTGTAGATATCTTAATGTAACCGTAATACCAGGCTTTGGAGTTAGGCTCTATGAATCAAATGTGTTCAAAAGCAGAATTGGGTCTATAAATATATTGATAGATAGTTCTAATCATAATTCTAATCATACTCATTGTTGTGGTGTCATCAGGTACCTAGAAGGATTGCTAGTCTGCAGCAAAAATATTTCATTCTGAAGACTGCACAAGTTTTATCTGATGGCAATTCCCCTTCGTAAATCTAGATGAAAATCTAGTTCCTTCCATTTGATGCTTTAGCCTCTACTCAGTAAAAGTTTGGTTTTTTTCCAGTATACAGAAAGTTTTTATTATCAGCATCTAGAAGATGAATCTAAGCAGGAAACACATCAGCACTGCTCTTTCAGCTGAAAGATAGATCACATTTCATTTCATGTGTCTATGCATGAATCTGTGCAGAAGGAAAAGTGAATTCTTAATGTTCTTGTTAATGCTAAAGATAGTGACTATATAAATGTCCTCTACACTTTAGCATTTTGACATGATATTAATAGAAGAAATATGGTTTAAAAATTGGTAGTAGGGCTTGTGTCCCCAGTTACAATATATAAATGATGCCCATTTAGATGCTTCCAGGTAGCATGAGAATAACAACTATGACTGATTACCTGCCTGAAAGGTGTTACACTGCTATGAATTCTTACATGGTTAATATGACAACAAGCAACAGGTTCTAAAAGCAATACTAAGTTTCCATAAAAAATGGATTTTGTAATGTATCACCAGTCCATTTACACCTAGAGAATAGAGAGTCCTTTTGTTCAAGTGATCACAAACCACAGAATATCTTCTCACCATCAAGCTAGTTGTGCATTGGTGTGGCTGCCAACAACTAAATTAAAGCTTTGGTAATTTCTGAATTAATTGCAAATAGTGATTCTCACTCTTCAGATAAAAATGTGTTATATTGTGCTGTCAATTAGTTCTCTGGAGCCTTTTGCAGCAATTTTTATTTTGTTAGACTGCAGCACACAGATATATTGTAAACTTGCACCAGACATGCACAATGCTGGACTCCACTTGTAACAAATGGTAGGTTACAGCAGACTAAAAACCGATTTCCCAAGCCAAACATTTCACACATTTTCCTTGTTTGCAATAGAAATTGACACTTTATGGACTTTTATAGGCATTACTAGTAGTTAGAAGAGAGGTAAAATATCGGGAATAAACGATTTACCTTCATACAAATTGTGACCCTTTTGTGAACTTTCTTTAGTCAAAAGCAAATATTTTACATCAAAAAAAAAGGTTTCCTATATTTTCTTCCTACTTTTTTTTTCTCATTCCACAGTCACATCAATGTATTTGTCTACATTGTTAGGACAGCAATACAGGGTGCTTCCTTAATGTATTTACATTTTGCCTGTAAACAGCAAAGATTGAGTGACTAGTTATAGATACTCATTGATGGGAAAGCCAAGGCTTTTAATAATACTGGGGAAGGAAGAAAGAAAGGCTTCGTCAAATCTAATTTTATCCATCATCAGGTAAGGACCATTCTAAGATTATGCATCTTAAAAGACCCAGCAGCATTTCTGGGTCCTAGGTAGTGTAGGTCCTAGCACCATCACAGCTCTACACTAGGGCAAAATGCATAGCCCCTGTATTACTACTTCAGGTACCTAGTCACCATGGAACGTAGGAGTATACCTTCAAGATGCTTCAGTACATCCCTTTGGTGTGTACATGGTAATAGAGAAATACAGCTACAGGAGTAGGAGTTAGTTGTATGGGCTCCCTCCACAGTCAGTTAAGAAAACAAGCATTTTCGGAGTGCAGTTCCCACAGCCTAATGTAGACTTTTTCTAGAGATCACATGAATAGCTCCCTGTAAGTGCAAATGTTTCTCTGGCAGCTATGAGGAACCTTGGAATTGACAAGATATTAAGCCTGCATGGGGCTAGAGTTAGCTGAACTGCGACTGAGCAGTCAATACCTGACTCCTTCACAGATGGCCCTACCGAAGTGGAGGTAACTGAGGTTATTAAGATTTAGGACTTAGGTGTGCAGTTCACTGGAGATGAAAGTAGATGCTCATGTTTTGGTGGCCTTGCACGGTCTTTCCTGGTGGCAGTGATAATAAATGACCATCATGCATGTCTGCTTTTGGTCTTCTTGAGTTTTACTTCTTCTGCACTGAATGTATGTTACGTACGTGTAATTTTTGGTAAATAAGAAACAGAGTTCATTGTGTCTAATTTAGCATCTATAATAAAGGTAGAGCCAGGTTTCTTAATCTCCCCTGGTAGCAATGAGGAGCTAGTTAAGGTGATCTAATAGCAGGAAGGATTCACTTGCTGAAACACAAATGCCTCCTGCTAAGTGAGAGGCCCTGAACTACCAAGGCATCTGCAAGGAGCTAACAGATGTGATAAAGTCCTTGCAGGTGTTCTTCAGTCTTCTGACAAAAAAGACAAATAGAGACCACTGACAAAAAGACCAATAGATTGTCCAGAGAGAGACATCTAAGGGCTTCACAGGAGGGTCTCAGATATGGTGCAGGTCCTACAGGAGACCTTTACTGATACATGGATGACCCGAAAAGCCTCCAAGGCAGTGGATACCTGTGTGCAGGCAACTGAATCCCACTCCATGTCTCCACTGACTGGTGGGACTCTGATGCCCAGCTCACATCGACACCCACACTGAGAGCTTTTAAATTCAGGCAAGAGTAACTCAGAGCAAGAGCCCAGTGAAACCGAGACTGACATTCATTTGTATCAGAGGAAACCACATCACCAATACACAGCCAGCACTTAACAGTTCCCAGGATAACTGCATTCACTTCAAAGTGCTGGGAATTTTGCTTTCCTATTATATATTTGGACAGCATAAATACTATATAGGAACCCAAGTGAAAACGGACTAGAATGAAAACTGCTTTTCTCCTTAAACATTCAAGCCTATAAAAATCTCCAGTTCATAACAATAATTGCGCTACCTAAGTAACAGCTATAGGCACTAAAGTAAAAACTAATTGCTTGAAGTGCTTTGTCTTGTTTTAATATAACATACCTACAGTGCTCATATATTAAAAGTGTGATATATATGCAGAAATAACAGGAATTTTGGAACTACATTTCTTCTGCGGGGAAAAGCAACAATCACTTATGAAAAAGAAAAAAAAAAAAGAGAGAGAGAGAGAAAGAAAGAAAGAAAGGAAGAAATAAAAAGAAACGTTGCTTGATAAATAAACCTGAGAGAAAGTCCCATTTTCCTTGATCTTACAGTGAATGTTAATGGGTTTAAAATCAGAGATCATTTATAATCTTTGAAATAATGTGTAAATAAAAATTCTTTCAATTGCTATTTATTCATTGAGATTAAATCCATCCAACCAAATGCAGGTATCTAACCATCCAGCTAGCCAAATCACATAACCCATACTGTCAGCTGAGAGAAATAGGAACTTTCAGGGCACAGCTGATCCGAGGTACTTTAAAAATCTGTATTGGATTAAGAAGTACTTGCACCCTCTAGTTCCTGTTTCTCACATTGACTACAGAAGAGTTTTAGCTCAGACATGGATGCTGTTGTCCTGTGAGATTAATCCTATTCTCAGACATCATTTTTATGGAGCTCACAATCTACATATCTGGATAGACAGTGACATTACTATTATACACCTTGTACAGTAACTATATTTATTTTGTTTTGGCAATGAGGGTCATCCTGTGGTAGGTAGGCATTGAACACACATTAGAAATATGTTCCTGGTCTTGCAGACCTTAATGAGATCTTCAGGTGTTCTTTTCTTCTGAAGTTTCCAACCTTCACCTAATGTTTCTGCATCATTTTCTAACCTTTAATTTGCACTATGGAAATTCAGTGAGCCAAAAAAAAAAATATATATTTCTGTAAAGCATGATCTCCATAATATCCAAGTTAACAAAGTCTGAATTGGTAATCTCAGTTTGCCTGTAATAGATGAGCAATTTTGTCCAGGGTACAGGACTTCTGGACACTGTGAATACCTTCTCTTCATGAGGTACAGAATACTTTCTTAAGTAGTCAGTGCAATAGTTGAGTGATGGGACTGGGAAACCACAGCTTTTTCTATCTACAGCCCACCTCTCCCAGATTATAATGATCATGTTGTTGAGAAAGAAAAGAGGACAGCTCCTAGCTCAACCCCACCCTGCTGTCACAAAGGCCACTCACTAGCACAGTTCATTTCCAGGCCAGATGGAGTTCATCCATGTAAAGACCTTTGTTGTTAGATGAGAGATGGTGAACTCAGCTCCTCTCTGCCTGCCGAGAAAGGCTCAGCTTCATCACGATTTTCATCAAGCCACCCCTTGTTTGATAAAAGTCAGTGTGGCAAAACTTAGTCCCTTAAAAGTCCCTTTTATCATTAAAACAGCTGGATATAGACAGATAGGAGAGGGATTGACTGAAGGAAAAATACTGCCTGCAAAATGTGCAGCAACTCCTGCAGGAACGTGACCAGCTGCAAATTAACTTGGTAATGTCATGGGACAAAACCCCTGAATTCTCAAGCTAATTGAGGAAGCACTTTTAAAAAATCCTATTTCCCACAGGTTATAATACTGATTTATTTCTGTGCTAAAATGTGAAATAACACAGCTGGCAAATACTCTTTCAGAAATCTAGAAAATGGTTAATGATATATAGGGACATACTCTTCAATGCCATTTGTTCTTTAATGTCTCCCCTTGGCATAGGCAGTATAATCACTTCAAGACTACTCATCCCCATACTAAACCACACTCTTGTCAGCCACTTCCTTAATCAAGGAGATAATAGAGATTAAAAGGGCATAATTGTAAGGGGGAAGATGTGACAAGGGTATTTCAAATGCAAGTAAAATTCCCATTCTTTCTAGAAGGACTCAGCTGCCACGCATTGACCATACCTCCTGTGTCTCTCGCTGAGTTTAGTCCTACTAAGTTTAGACCCATATTTTTCCCCATTTGATCCACCATAGTGTCTGACACTAAGAAAATCCTAATTTTGTTTTGCGCTTATTAAAAGTAGCCATGCCATAAACCAGCCAAGAATGTTCTGTCATAGTGATAAATAACAGGATTAACAACACTAAGGTTTTCTTCAGGATTTATTGCACTTCTGAATGCAATGTTACATGGTTTTGAGACCTTATTCCACTAGCTGTTGTCTTGTTGAAGTGTTTTCCAATAAAGGAAGTGATACTTGTACATCCAGGCTAATGACAAACTTCCAGCAAGGAGTACATTGCTCAGCCTTCATTCGCAAAATCCACCTTTTAATTTTAATGGATTAAATTGCATAGACAGGGGAAATGTGCACTGATAAGAACATATTTGTGAGTGTCTCATTCTGCACCGGTGGAATTTGCCATAGTAACTTATCGGGATAAGGTAATCGAGCCTTGCCTGTTATCAGAAACCAGACAGAGAAAAGAATCACAGCTAGGGATCTTTAGGCAGCTGCTAAGTCAGAATCAAGTTCAGCTAGAGGTAAATAGGGAGACGGTCTATTAGACAGAAACATGTTGGTATAAAGGAATTACAGAAGAAAATGGGGAGACAAGGCAGGGCAAGGGAAGTGTTTTAAATTTTAATTGCTAATATTTAACTGTTTTCTGGTTTAGAAAGTATGTTTATTTAAATAAGATTCTGATATTCCATATGGTTTGCTGCATTACTTATATGACTAGCATATTATATTGGCTTAATCAAAGCAATCTTTTTTCTCTACTCATACTTATGGGGGGGTCAAGACATAGGAAAATCAGACTGCCCTGATTCTCTTTTGCATGCCATCATTTACAACTTCATGGCATCCATGCTATCTTTTACGCTATCTATGGCTGGATGATGATTTGTGGAAGAGAAAGGAGACATGATTTTGACGGGCCGATACAGGGATCAGTGCTTTGGGGCAAAAGACTTATTTCAGGGAGTATGACAGCCACCAAAAAAGGGACACAGAGCGAGGTGCTGGAGGTAGAGAACGGTAAGGATAGGACTGAACAGTTCTCCCTGTGTTGTGAATATGCAGGTACAGGTTCAAAGTGGCCAGCAACACCCTGACTCAGTTTTGGGAACTGGCAATATGCATATGTGCATATCCAGGTAAGGTCAAAGCTCTTGTGGCCTTTGCTTGGGAACATGAAATGCGCTCCTGTCTCCTTAGCAGTCAAAAAGGGCAAGTAGTGCAGTTATGAATATAGAAGGAAAGCCAAGAGGCTTTTTTAGCCAACATGATCATCAGCTTTTAGCTTTTGGGCCGCACATCATACAAAACAGCTTGAGCTAACTTCACTCTTCATCAGAAGGGGTGCTAATCCTGAAAGGATGCACAGGCATTGAACGAGTTTGAATTTCAGCAAGCTAATCAGAAAGTCAAAGGTTAGCCTGGATTTTGAAATGAGCTAAGAAGCCATCTAATTTCAAAATGAAGAGCACTCATTTCCACATATGTCTTTTGATATTTTGCCAGTTTTTCTTAAGCAGGAAAATAAAATGAGATAAAATTGCTGAAACCACCTTCAAAGGAATTGTAAACATTGCAAAGATTTGGATTGCACAGTACCTTTCTTTAACGGCTGGAAGTCATTCATGGAATAACACAAGACATGTTATATGTCTTCTTAAAAAAAAAAAAAATGAACCCAAGAAATATATCAACATAAAAGGAGAATGGCTTCAGACAAAATAAAAACTGACTCTACCCATTCTCCCAAGCCTAATGAAATTCAAGCATTTTAATGGTTTGAAGAAAATCATTGGATTTTTTTTATTTATTTGTATAGATACAATCCCTTTTAGGGCTCTTCACATGATGAAAGATCTATTAATCTAAGAATGATACAAACACATAGTTTTTGCAATGAGAACTTGAGTCAGAAATGAATTTGTATTCTGACCAGATCCTACCCATTGACCATTAAATCATATTTCCTTTCAAAAACAGGCAGGATATATGAATAAATCAGATAATTCTTGTTTGTTTGTTGTTGTTGTTGTTTTATCTAGTTTTAGTCAGGACTATAAACAGAAATAAGCAAATGAATGAAGCACAGAAAGCTTATGACCCAGCATGCTATCACACGTTGAAGCAAGGATTACGGCTGTATTTTATAGATTTCAAAAGTTCAGAAAAGTGAAGTACTCCTGTTTTGGGGTGGTTCTGAACTGAATTCTGAATTGTAGCTTTTTTTAAATATACATATATAAATACATATATATAATACAAATACTATATATATATATATGTATATATATACACAGTTGGATATCTCCTTGCTTGGTTGTGTAATGCTGCAGAAGCTGGAATACAACTACATGTCTTGTATAGTCTTGGAGAATGTCACTCCCAGTTAGAGACAAACTTGCAGGAGGTTTGTTCAGACTGAGATCACTGTACTGATTGTTGTGGTGCTTTTCACCTTTCCAGTTCTTCTGTATTCTACTGTTTGAATAACAGCTTTCAGATTGTCTGCTTGCATATAGTAAGCCAAATCTTTAAGTTATAGTCACAAGGGTAAAGTTCTCAATTTTAATGATGTAACCTGTTGTCTCCATTTTTTTTCCTTTTGTATCTCTTTTGACACAGCTTTGCCTTCCTACAGAACCTTCAGTAGTGAAGTTCTAACCTTTTGCTTCTTCCATCACAGGCTGTAGCTATGCATACGATAGCTGAGATATAAATTCAGTTTCACGAGCAGTTGTACTGTAGAATCAAAGATAGGCAAAGCATTTTTAAGAAACAAAGCTTGTTTAGATATAAATGCCTTTGATCAGAAAATGTGGCAAGGGCATGAAGAAAATAAATAAGCTTATCTTAAAATAGGACATAGTTTAAAGTCATTCCCAGTGTGAAACTATTCTCTTTGCACAGCTGAAGCATAAATGATGTAGGATCGATGTTAGATGTCGTCTAGGCTGTTCTAAAAAGGAGCCTGTAGAAACTGCACTAATTCATCGCCACCAATGAGTTTACTTGCTGTGTTCCTCAAGACAGAGGAATTGAAAGAGCATGTAAAACTAGGAGCAAGTGAATGAAAAAATTAAACAGTACAAAATGACAGGGAGAAGACAGAAAATGTAATGACCAGTATAGGATGGTTCAAATGGTTGTTTGAATTGCAATAATTATGTATGCAGCCTCAGGAAATTAAAGCTTTCATTCCCTTCAACACAGTTTATAAAGTTTTGCTCCAGTAATGAAAAATTGAAATGAGCCTCTCTAATGAATTATAGCAATTATCTCTCTGCTGGGGCAAGACAACTCCGAATCCTGTCATATTCCTCCAAGAAGGAAAAAAAAAAAAAAAAAAATAAGCAGTGTGCTGCTATTCACCAAGCGCCTTCAGAAATTCCACAACATTTTCTTATTATTGTTCATCTGAAGCACAAGGGTGCTCAGCTGCCAGTCAATGGCACTTACGGATTTCACACTGTTAGAAGCCTCCATCTTCACTGGGGAATGTTTGCACAGGGAGAGCCCTACATATGAGCAGCAGGTTGACACACAGAATTAGATTGATTTCTTATACTGTTACAAGGTAGTAATTTACTTGAGGATTATGAATCTGGTTAAAATAAAATCCAGTTTGTTTCTCGCTTACGGAGCCTAGCTGCTTTGTGCAAAAGGCAACTGGTGCAAATCACATTTTAAACTAAAAGGCTTCATTTCCATGCCACCCATCATTACATGTAAGAAACAGAACACTAGTGTTTTCCTGTTAGTATGACTTTATCTAGATTTCCTGATTATTATTTTAGAGGTGACATAAATGATGTGTCAGGATGAAAAGACTAGCATTGAGATTAAATCCATCTGTACTCATTCCACTGCAGATAGGAAAGCTGTGAGTACTTCATTTTACCATATGTGTACATATTCTCATACACAAAACATTTACGTTCAATCTGGCTCAAGCACATTTTCATCCAAAACCATTATCTGAAAATTGAGAAATTTTCTCATTAGGTTATACTTGAACTGAGCAAAAAAGTGAACTAGTTCAAGTAAATAGCATTCTTTGCAGTGGAGTTTCATTCGTTTAAGTCAAAAAGCCTGTTATATCTTGTACTTCTCTTTTTGGAAAAAAAAAATGTTTAATCTTCCCTCCCTTTCCCCACATTAAGTTGCTGTCTACCTATGAAATATGTTGTTTGGGAGATCACTGTTGAGGGATTAATACAAGCTCTTCATTTGTCATACACCACTGTTACGCAGGAACATCATTTTTATACAAGATATTATGTCAACCCAAAGGCATTCAGAGCATCTGGGACGTTATTGCCTGAATGATTTCATGTGATAAAAGTATATATTTTTCTGTATATTTGTATCATATAAATATATCACATATACATAGAGCTGAGTTTTTCAAACTTGCATACTCTGAACTTCATGGTCTAAACAAAGGGTCTTATTAAGAGAGATGTTTTAAGCAACCAAGCAAGAAAATTTTAAACATCCCATGTCTGTACCTCCATTCAGCAGAGAACAACCTCTACAATTAACTGCTTAAAATGGACAGAGTCTGTTTTCTCTCTTTCTTTTGACAGTGATAAACTCTTTGCATCATAAACAGCCCTAGCCATAAATCTCACTTAAGGCCAAAGCTGTGCATCATCTCATTGTCAGTATTCAACAACACCCTGCACGCACTGGCTCCAAGCTTGAATCTCAGGATTCATAGACACTCATAAAAATTGCATCAGGAGCTTTTGTCTCGACAACCCTGATTTCTGAAGGCAAGGCAGGCTTCATCCATCAGGGTGCCTGTTCCCAAAGAGTTGCCAGTGGAGCTGCCCTCTGGGAACCATGGTGTGTCTGTGGCCACCAGCTAATCAAGATGCTTGTAACTGCCAAGAAGGAAAAAAAAAAAAAAATAGACGAGTTGTCTGAGTTGTCTGCCTCAACAGTTTGTACAGTTCACTGTACTGTGAAACGGGGAGAGCTGAGAAGAAAGAACGACACTGGCTAATTTCCAGTTCATTTCCATGATACCTGATTGAAATGAAAATATGCCTAAAAGCTGCACAGCATAGAAGAGGTGTAGATCCCTGAGATTTTCATCTGAGGAATGCAGAGTCTTTGTAGGACGAGGCTTCATCCTCTGGCTGCTTTTTTATCCCTGTGGGTCTACTTGTTATGACTGCCCATGAGTAACCTAGCAGCAAGCTGTCATTTCTTTCAGGTCTCTCTTTTTTTGATTTTTCCCTTCCCATATGCAAAGTTTTTAATGGGTTCTGATCACTCAGGGAGGTACCGCTGCTCTTTTCCCTCCAGTTTTGAACTATACAATTAAAAAGCTGTCGTGGGTCACCTCTGTGCTCTGCGGTGACACAGACTAGAGAGTCAAAAGCCAGCTCTGGGTGAGCTCACACACCTCTGCCATCTGGCAATATGTTGCTAGCTTGGGTCTAGAGGCAAGAAAGATATTTAGCACCATTCTGCACCACTTGATCTGCCTCTCCACAGGACTAACAGGTTCAATTGAAATGGCACTGCCGTCCAGCCCCTAGGTCTATAACAAGCATTTCTGGGGTTAGCTCAAGGATCTCTGACTGCCATGATGTAGATGTGCCTCTTGTCCTCTTCCATTCCTCTCCAAATAGAACAACACTTTCTGTGTCAATTCTTTCTCTTGTTTATGGCCTTATCTCCCCTAGAGGCACAAATTTCATGCTATTGAGGTTGTCTGTTAGCGGGTAGTTCTGCACCCAAATCTGTATTGTCCAAAGCTTGGTTTTGAGACACTCAATTTGATGTGCAAAACAGGAATGATTTCACATAACCAGCAACACAAAACATAAAGATAAGCCCAATCTGATTCTGTAGACCCCACTTACTTTTGCAGGATAGGTTGAACTGGCCTCTAGAATTGATAACAATGGGAATGCAAACAACTAGGCTAGCCTAAATTTTAAATTTTCAGGTGAGTAGAGTTAGGTGAGATGAATGTTGCTTATAGTGAACAACGATAGTGTACAGCAGTAAGGTATGGTTCCTCTAAAAGCCTTAGCTCTTTAAACAATTGCTGGTACTTTCCACAGTCAGAATCAGGATTAAAAAAAAAAAAAAAAAAAAAAAAAGAAAAACAAAACCAGCGAAGCAGACATCTGTAGATGAAGGCAGGATCCAGTGATCTAAGCCCACAAATGCGGTGAAATGGGAAGAGATCAGCAATGCTCTCTCTAGAGTGAACAGCACAGAAGACACTAGATAAAGAAAACTGCAGAGGGACAGATATGTAGTGATTTTCAAAAATAGATTTGTCTTGTTTTTATCAAAGTTCTAGAGAGCATTTAAGAGACCATCAGATAAAGACTAAGAAAAGTAATATATTGTGAGCTTGTGAAAATGCTACAGAATTTTCTGCCAAGCTAAGGTAGACAATTAAGAGCTTGATTGCTAAAATCAAAAATAAAATAATTTTTTTTCTGAATATATAGGTCAATTGTGTAAATCCAAACAGCACCAACTCTGGCAAGAAACTAAATTACAATAATAAGCACATGAAGTGAATCAATCCCAAATAGTAATTGAGAGAGATTGATCTGACATTAAAATATATACCCAAACACAACTGAGTAACACATCCCAGTTTTCTGAAGTGACAATATTCAATATCTTGCTTTAAAATCTCCCTCTGTAAATATATATATATATGTATGTATATGTTAACAAACCCTGCACAAAGGGCATTAAGAATGGAGACAAATTTTTAAAGGCATATAGGCACTTGGTGTCCTTTAGTTTCCAAAAGGAGTATCTGACCTTACCGGGTGACTGATCTCAGCAAATAGAGGGAATGACCAGCAAACGTGTGTTTCTGTACAGCTGTTGTCCTCTATATAATTATGTCTTTCTACAGGACTCAGTGCATGCATACAACTGACAGACCATGCAGCATCCAATGTTTTACAGGTATAAATCAGGATGAGATTTGCAGATCAACTCAACCCACTTTTGACCTCCTCCACCTAGCATAGTCTTCAACACTATCTTAGCATCTGCTGTCTCAGTATCACCCTCAAAAGTTTGCCCTGGCACACCTCAGGACATGCAACACGGGAAACCTTACGCCAAGGGCTACATTGACCAAAATGCATGAAGTCAGTTTGAAGTCACTTGGAATCAGGGCTAAGCTCATGAGGTCATTTCTGGAAAGATACATGTATTTTTTAAATGAAGATTTTAACAAGGATGGTGAAAAGTCAGAACAGTGTGAAACACCTGCAAAGGTTAGAAAAATGTCTTATAATAAAAGACTTAAAATTTCTCCTCTTGGATTATCTGAAAATAAGATCACTGTCTTCGTAATTGTGTATATGTGGCTCCAAGTGGAGAAAAGTCCAAGTACTAAAGAATTTCATCTAAACACGAAATAATAGGTGTCTATGGTTGTATGGTGAAGTTAGAAAAAAAATTCCTTTAAAATAAGGCATTTGGTTTACCAGTTAGGATGACTAACCACAGGAACAAACTCCAGCAGGGACTAATGGGTTCTCCCTCTGTTATTTTCTCACCATTTTCCATCTTTAGTCAATTTAGACAATATGTGAAATACCTTTTGCAGGAGGTTAAGGCTGCCTCTATCTGCAACATCAACAAATCTGCAGCTGTTAACCCAGAAGATAAAGACCTAACGGTAAATTTTCTTTAGAGGAGAATGGGTATGGGTAAGACTTGAAAGAGATCTTGATAGAAGGTTCACTGCTTATGTATTAGCACAGCAGATCCCAAAAAGCAATGTGTTCTTGGTATACTGTACAGCTTAGTAAGCAGTGAAGCAATGGTTATATTCTGTGTTTACCCCTTTTTCCAAATGAATTTCATAGGTCACTCCTACTGCAGTGCACTAAAGGAATCCGGTCTTGCATTGACAAATGTACATGGCAAAGTTTTATTGGAGTGAAGAGGGTGTGTTTGCCTTTTCAGGCATAGATGTAAACATTATTTAAGACTGTAATTGTAAGCTAGACATGCAAATTCTTAGGGTCTTATAACACACCTGAATGGCCACCTGACACCTCCCAGAGTGCAGCTACACTGTTTTAATTTTGATGCTGATATGATATTTGATTGCATTCACACCTGCTCTTCTCAGTTCACACAAGTTGTCTCAGATGATCTGTAATACATCTGCAGACAGCTAATCCTCTTCTAGCTCTCTAGCTCACTAGAGTACTCAGTTAGTTGGCTCATTGCACCAGCTGGAACTGATGAAACAGATAGGTAAAGTTTCAGGGTAGGCAAGCTTTCCCATGCCATTAAATGTCCCCCAGTTCCATTTTGAGCTAGCTCAGTTTTTGGTTCTTTTTTTTTTTTTTTTTTTTACTTCCCTGTGGCTATAATGCAATTCATTTGAAGCTGGAAATAATCCCCAAGCTAGAAATAAAGTACTTGACTTTCATATTTCAAGGGAGGGCTGCTAATTAGGTAAAAACCTCACACCATTTTATTTATATTGAAAGCATATTTGATTTTGAAACCACTGAGAAGCAATAACTACAGAACTTTATTATGTGACTGTTAAAGAGATGTTTTTCACGCTTTATTTATGGCCTGATTTTATAGAAAACCACCTGCAGCACTGTGGCCATATAGGAATACCAACCAAGCTCAGGGAAATCAGATGCCATCTGAAAGAGTCACCTACTCTGCGATCACCAAGGACTAGTTCTGACAGGGGACTCAGGTACTTGCAAGTTTTATCACACAGCATCAGACTTTCAAGCAGCAGATCCTATTGTTGAGACTGAAAATAGGAAGCAAATGGATTGTCAAAGGAAGCCAAATAAGCACAGAAGTATAATAGAGTAATTTACAATATGTGTGTTGAGTAGGTTGTGGAAGTGCATTGACAAGAAACAGAAATTTAAGCATTGAAGTATATCCAAGCCTATCTTATTTTTGGAGCTTTCTGAGGCCAGAAATAAACATCTTTCAAACTGAGCAGGATTCACTGTTTCCACTCCAAATACAAGTGCCACCTTGCCATAGTGACCATACACATTTTACACACTGACAATGGTCCAAGCACTGCCGTGCAGAGTTGAACACATGGCCACTGTGTCCACATTTCTTGTTGGCTAGGTTCAGGTGGCTCCACCTCCCACATACAGGATGTTAGGGCAGTCTTTGAGGTGCACCTGACTTTCTTTGCTGATTTTTTGCAATGAAGGCACCTCAGTCTAGCTCTTCCCTCTCATCTTCTTGGGCCAGGAAACCATCAGGTTTTTAATTGTACACTGGAAAATACAATGCAGACATTCTGGTTCTCTTCCAGATGCCTGTACAAGTTCCTTGTGGGGTAGCTATGCCTCTTTTTAACCAGGCCTTGAATTATTTCTGAACAGTGGTACTAAAAAATAGAAGACAGATTAGTGTCTTGCTGAAGATTGTTCTCCCTCACACCCCAGCTCCAGGCCCAGGATCCTCTTTTGTTCACCCAATAGCAGCAGAAGGGATGTAAGTGTAGGACATGCAGTTCTTCAGGGAATTTGTGGCATATCTCACAGCTTATTTTAGGTATCACCAGCCTCATGTCACACATACTCCATACAAAGTCAGCTTTCCTCTCTGTAACTTCTAGAGCAGTCTGGGTGACAAGGTAAATTTCTCACAGTTACAGCATGTTGAAACACCTCAGAACTGTCCAGACCTTTCTTTTGATTTTTAAGGGCTTTATATTTGAAGATATTCTGAATATTTGGAGCCTGAAAGGTAGGCACTGCCTCCAGACATTTTTCTTCTGACAATGCTTAAAATTCCTTGTCCCAGGAGGGAGAACAATCCTTCCTGCCCCCACACAGGGCAGTGTTCAAAAGTTTTATTTATATATACATCAGTTTAAATTTCAGTTTCAAGTGGTGTGACCTAGCTGCAAAACCTGCTAGCTCCCAGATGTTCTTCGTCTCCTTCTGTATACTTATCCCTTGGAAGACTACCCTGGGTCAGGGGATGTCAGTGATTACCAATATTTCTTTCCTGAGTTCAAAGCAATCATTTTAAAGCTGCATGGTCTTTCTCACAAGCCCTTGTCTAGGTCATATATTACTACTTGGTATGAAAACTGCAGTCCTGCTGGATTGACTATAAAGTATCTGCAGGTTACTGCAGGTTTTTGATTTGTTGCACAGTACTAGATGAAAATCCTTTCAGCTAAACATGAATGAAGACTCAGGGCTTATATAGTGGCCATCCGAGAAGAGAAGGTCATCATAACTCTACACTCTGAAAAGAAAATGAGGCCTAAAGGAGTGTAATTAAGAATTTCTTCTGAGAGTAGTAGGACAGCGTTTACTAAACTCTGTATTTGAACAGTTTAGGGTAGTGGCAGCAAAAGCGGACACTTGTGCCAGGTTTCCTGCTGACGAGTATTTGGGCTGGTCTCAACAGTAATGAGCCCCAGTGCTTTTTAAAAATAAGTTTGTCACCAGCTGACAGAAAGATGCATTATTGCTGCTTTAGAAGAAAAGGAATGGCTTACAAATCTTTGTTTCTGTAAACCTGAGAGAGACTCTGTGCTCTTCTTTTTGAGGATTTATTGTTAGAAACAAACTCAGTGCTTAATGACTACATTGTGAATAACACCAGGCAACATATGTACCAAGAAGGTACATCACTTTTGTAATATGCACAGGTATCTGGGGTGAAGCTGCTATTTCCCAGTCCAGTTGGCAACAACATGTTTCAGAAAAGCCAGGAGGACTCTTATCCAGCTGTGGTCTGGCTGTCCCAATACAGACAGAGAGGAGGGTTTCTGAGGGTTTCTGCATGAGATGTTCTTCAAGACCCATGGTATTGATGCCTTTGCTTTGGCACATGGATTTTTTTCCAGCAGACAGATTTTTTTCCATTTTTCTACCACCTCCCACCCCCCCACACACATTGTCCCAACACTCTTCTTACACTTCCAGACAATCTCAGACACATCACAGGAGAATACATATTGCAGATTTGAGCTGGATTTATTTTTTATAGCTGCTCCCACCAGCTGTGTTTGCTGTACAATCTGCTGGCTGCAACCACTGCCCTGCTGAGCTATCTCTACCCAGCAACTCCCCCACAGGGTTTCAGTTCTTGTAGAATGGGATCATTAACAACAGGATTTTTGTAAAAGCTTCACAACAAAAGAGAAATTTCTTTTTCCTTTCTTAACAAAAGTAAAATAACTACAAATTCTGAACTCTTCCAACTGACTGTTTCACGCTGTCATGGGATATGACAGCATATTAAGGTGCATTTGGCCTTGTTTGTCTGCCAATATTTTTCTAAACACATAGGCTGCAGCTCTATTTCTGCCCCTATAAACCTCAGTCACCACTAAAGCATTAATACGCCTAGTCTATTCTAGCCAGAAACCTACAGACCCATTAGCAGTTTTCAGGGAGTTCTTTCCCATCCCTGTAAGTGCTACCTCCCAGTCTCTTCAGTTTTCCAAGGCTTCTAAAAATATAGTTTGCAAAGAGAATAGAAAACCCTCCGCTTTTCATGTTTATAAAGCACCTGGGTGGTATAATTCTCCAAAAGGCATTACTCATGCACATGAAGTTTACTTCATTCATGAATCTATGACTCTAGCTGAAAAATAGAGAATAATTTTGTTGTTTTTTTTTTTCTTTTCAGATATAATTTCTAGGGAAAAAAAAAAAAGACACGTATTACTATTCCAACATCACATAAAACTAATCAGTGGTATAATACTCCATGTGAGGATGTAATGCCTCTGCATGTACCTACCATATCATTTTCATTTTTATCATCACAGTGATGATATAGATATACAGATATAGAAAGTATAAGTACCATTCTAAAATGAAAGTATTTTAGAAGGAAATCAAGTAATTGGACTGCTTTGGAAACAAATACATCTTGTTAGTGTATTTTCAAGTTTCTGTTTCAAATTATGAAATGCTCATGGCAAAATGTGAATTCATTAAGTATGACAAATTAACAGAGTTCAGTAATAAACAGCCTTAGGAGATCAGTGAACAAAATCATCACAATCACATACAAAGCAGTTCATGAGATCTTCATGCCAAACAGCTTTCAATGTCTTCAGTGCTAATTTGCCACCTACATAGACTACACAGCAACGACAGTATCTTCCTGGCTACAGTATTCAGACATCATCTGAAGTGTAGGTGACAATGAAGTTACACCCTTGCCAAGGGCAATTATTTTCAGAGAGAAGTCAGACAATTTTTACCACTATGCTTCGTTTTTAGGAGGACATTTTTATGTCTATGAGAAAAATTAAGTTAGGTAGCATATGATCACACCAATGACAGAAAACAAATTCTCTCTTCACTCTGTGTTTTCCTCTTTCACTCTCATGTATTACCATGAAAGTGTCAGGAAATACAAGACATAGAAGGTATTTAATGGTTATCCAGTTTTTCTGGTATTGCAAACTCATATAGTGAACCTTCTTTTTTGTCAGAACCCCTAACAGTTGCTATCCAAAAATTTTCTGAGATTCAGCTTTCACTTCCTACTTTTCCACTTCAAGGTAAATATGCCTGCATCAAATCTTAGCAAGCGTTATCAAGTAATTGTTACTCCTTTAATTTTCCTTTACCCTTTTGAGTTTTCTTACATGAAGAGTGAGGTCTTTTCTCTAAAAAGATATAACTGAAATATATCCTTCTCACCTGTCCTTGTTATTCGTGTTCAATTTCCTCATGCTCAAGAAGAAAGATGAAGACTGGAGGCCATTTTACATTTCAGACACTGAGTACCTTGATTCATTGACGGAGATTCAGATTGGTCATTAAGTAATTCCTCAGCTGGGTCAGGAAGTTTGGTTTGGAGTGCTTGACCTCAGAGGGGCATATTTTCAGACAGATATAAATACTTTTGGCATTATTTGTATAGAAATCTGCACTTGTGTCCACTGGTGCTTGTAGCCCACTTATATTTCATGAGACTTGAAATAGTTTTAGCATTTAAAAGGGTCCATAAAGGTAGCATTAGCAATCAATAAGCTCTTTCAAACTTTCCCTCATGGTAAATGAAAAGTATGTAGAAGTCTAAAAGGTATTGGAGCAAAGCTTAATCCCTGGACACTGTGCATATATTAACCTCTACAAAGACTTTGATCAAATCCTTAAATGTCACCAGCCTCTTTTCTGTTTCTTCTGGGTCATATAACATCACACACAACATGAGAATTGACCTTTATTGTTTGCAGGCATTGCCTGAGGATATTTACATCATCCAGATACAGCCCAGAGATACCAGTCTCTGTTGCTTTAAAGATCTAAATAACTCACAGTGGATGGAAAGCAGAATTACATACTTGCAGAATAATTTAGATTAGAAGACACTTCTGAAGGTTATCTGATGCACTTCCTACCCCTCACCTTCACATTCCTATTCAGTTCAAAGCAAGGATGACTTCAAAGACAGGTCTATCTTCAAGTTAGATCAGGTTGCTCAGGGCCTTGCCTCAGCCAAGATTTGAATATCTCCAAAGATGGAGATGCCGCAAACTGTCTCAATAATCTGTTCTGATGTTAGAGTACCTTCACTGTGTAGAAAATTTACCTTACACCCAACTGGAATTGCCCGTGTTGCCACTTGTGTCCACAGTCTGTCATTCTTGGGCTATGGACCTTCAAGAGTCTGCCTCCATTGTCTTCATCACCTACCATTAGGTAGTTGCAGGCAGCACTAGGATTCCCTATTTGCTTTCTCTCCTCACATGTCATATGCTCCAACAACCTGACTATCTTGTAATAAGAAGTAATTAGAAGTTGTAAAGAACCTCCTTCTTTCTTCCCATGCAAGTGAAAATAGCAGTCAAATAATGGACTGCTACGAGCACAGAGAACCCATTTGATTGAACATGTGAAAGAACACAATTTGAAAGAGCACAAATTGCCCAAGATTCAATATCCCACAGCAGCATTTCAGTACCTAGCTCAAGCAGCATTACCACCTTACCACTTTGTCCTTAACACTGGCAGCATGACACTTGCATGTTCGTCGATATAAGCAAAAGAAAAAGAAAAAAAAAAAAAAGAAAAAAAAAACCAGCCTCCTTAGTTTTACACCAAAGCCAATGCTTTGATAACAGTGTATGCACTGTAGGAGCATGCTAAGAGTGGTGCGCATGCTGCCTATGGGGGGATTGGTTATTGTCCTCAGTTTTCAGATGTGGGTGTGTCTAGCCATGAATCCCATCAGTAGGCAGCACAAGCACGATATGTCAAATTTAAAGAGCCATCAGAGCCAGAATGCCTTTCTAATGCACTATCAGGTCAATTAATGTCTGCATCCCCACTGTTTTCTGCAGAGCTCTGAGGAAAACCAAATGGGACAGAAAAGCTAGTTCCTCTAGTGTAGAATTCAAAACTGTCTTGACCACAAATTGTCTGTGATCCTGTGAGGCACCAAAATATGCCTTCCCTGTTTGCGGATGGATATGCAGGGAAGCCAAATTTTATTCATCTTGTCTGTTTCCCCCTTAAAATAAGAGGAACATGAAACCTTTGCTTACTGCTATTCATACATCACCCCTGCTGCTGCTCTCCCCTGCCAAGCAGGTACTTCTGGGAAAGAGTCTCCTGTGAGTAAGGGCATGCACACCCACATGCAAAGCAAAATGCAGGCAGAGATAACGCATGTCAAAGACCTCTAATTACTGAACAGGTAAGTAACTTTTCTCTTAGCACACTGCCTGATTGAGTCCTAATTGAGCATCACATTCCTCCTGAATGCAAAAGCAAACCATTATGGACAAATGAGTCAAGAAGCCAAAATAAAAATCAGTCAGATAGCTCAAGCATGCCTGACAGAGCTATTTAAAGGATTCTGATCATTAGCTATCACTTCATTGATATCACTTTTCATACTGACATGAAAGGTGGCAGAGGAGCTATTTTCTCAGTCTCTTGCTTCCTTGCAAAAGGAGACAAACATCAGACACAAAGTATTCTGAAAACTGTTAGCTGTCCTTGTCACCATCAACATCTTCATCTCCCTCTAAGTTTAGTGTTAGGTTTGGGGGTGACAAGGTACAAGTCTGAACAGCCAAGTGTTATTTTTAAGCCTTCCAAGCATAGTCTGTATATGGAAAGAAAAATGTGTCTACATATGGACAATTACACTGACTTTTAATATGTGGGCTCTGTAGAGATTTTGCTGACATAATCAAATGACCTAGACCAAGGTGTTTAAAAATATGTCTTGCATCTTTTCAGTTTTTGGGTTTTGTGATATAGCTCCCACTGAGACTGTGATCTGCATAGATTTTGTTCCTTTGCTGTTATCAAAAAAAAGGTGTTGTTTCTCAGACCAATGGTAGCCAACGTAGTTTGATGCTTGGTTTTACAAAACATTGAAGAACACAATTTGAGGTTGCTTTTGTTTAAAATTAAGCCATTCTCCAGCCATATCTTGTTAACTGAGTCTTCCTTTACAGCCAAAAAAAAAAAAAAAAAAAAAAGTCTTCACAGTAATGCCTTTCATCTTAACTTAAAAGAGGGTAGATAGAAATAGCAAGTCTTAAAAATATATCAGTTCTTTTATTTGACTTTTGGATCCTCCTTTCCTGAGGTTATGTTCTCTCTACCAATTTATACTTTTCCTCTCAGACGATGAGGTATTGAAGTTTTCTATTATGAAAAGTAAATGTTTATTCTTTTTTTAGATTTAGCTCATCAGTACAGTTCAATAGAAATGCTAGTGATACAAATTTGAATGACAGATTTGTGCTATGTGTATCTAAGGTTGGATATTAGGTTGTATGATATACCTTAGGTCAGATATTAGGAGAAATTTCTTTACTGAAAGGATTGTACAGCAGTGGAATAGGCTTCCCACCCAAGTGGTTGAGACATCATCCCTGGAGGTCTTCAAGAAATGTGTAGATTTGGAACTTGGTAGCATGGTTTAGCTGCGGACTTCAGTACTAGGTTAAAGGTTGTACTAGATGATCTTAGAGGTCTTTTCCAACCTCAATGATTCTATGATTCTATATCTTCATTAGAACATGATCCAGTGTCAACAACAATCTTCCCAGGGTTGTCAATGAATTTTGGATCAGATCTCTTAGAGCTAGAATCAAAAATAATGGACACACTGCTATACTGAGTAAGCCCAGAGCTAAATCTAAAACATTGAGTCAGGCACTTAGCACTACTTATATCACACCTGGGGAAAGATTTGTGCTTCAATGTGAGATGGAAGACAAATTCCAGAACTTAAACCAACAGTCTGCAGATTTGGTCTTGCAAACATATAAAACAGTGCTATTTATAGTGTTTTCAATAAAGTCTTTCCAAGGAGGCAAAGTTGCCCAGGGGAAAGTTTGAAAGTTAGCAGTGATATGTCAGCCAAAAAGGTTTGGGATCCACTAGCCAAAAAATAACCAGTCACTGCTTAGGGCAGGCTAACATTTTAGATTCTGACTTTCCTGATACTTTTAGGCAATTTACTGGTCAGTACAAGGAAGCACCTCCACATATAGCCTGGATCATATACCTATGTATGTTTGACATAGCTAGTACCTTGAACCACTAAGCAGAGATTATCTTCCAAAATGGACATATGTTTGAGAGTTCATTTTCACAGCATTTACCCACACATAGAAAATCCAAATTTAATTCCTTCCCCTGGCTGAGGAGTCTCTAACCTCCCACCTTATCCCACCTATTGTCCATCCTGGCATGAGAACATCCTCATGGCTGAATTTGGGTAGCATGCAGGAAAGATGTCAAAATGTGTTAGGGCAAGGTGTGGAAGTGCAAGTGCACCTGGCTGTGAAGCACAGTGATTAGAAATCTCACAACCCTCACAGTACCCATTCATGTGTCGCTGAGTTGACTTTCATTAAAATAAAATTACTTTTCATTTTAATTTACTGCTGTACATTGGTTTCACTGTCTGTAACAGCTTTGTTTGCAATTTAAGTAAGAATTGCTGGCTTGAACGCGTAGGCAGCAGCCCTTAGGGGCAGATTACACATACTTTACTACTACCCCTTTTAGATGCAGCTTGAAAAAATACAGCAGAGCAAGACAGACGGCTCTGAATGCTGAGTTTTACTGAAGAGTTTCAGAGGCAACATGAACTCTGTAACAAAGATTGCTCTTCTCTTTGAGCTCGTGCCTCTTTCTTAGTAAGTCTCACCTCAGGGTATTTGGGTAAGTGTTCTGCTCCACTGAAGGTAAACCTTCTGTCTTTGCTTCCATATCTCTGTGTGAAGAAACTTCCCATCTCCTATGGCAAGTTCTCCTTTGCCCATCAACACAGATGTCTGTTACCTTTTCTCTGTGGAACACAGATTGTTTCAGTGTTGTAATTAAAGGATATTAAATCTTGCCGATAAAATTTATATTTTGTTTGGGCTTAGAGGGAAGTTGAAATATGCTACTAATTTGTGAATGCATCATTGGTGTTGTCTATTCTATTAGAACTAATGACAGGTAGAAAGGATACAGAAGTGTAGCATAAAAATGGTATCTTCCACTTCTCACAAACTGTTATTTTATGGCACCTGTCATTTTGGAATGAGCTCAGTTTTGGAGCACTCTATGTTAAGGTCATTTAGACTACCATTGATTCTGCTCTTATGGTATCGCTCATAAGTATTTAAAGAATTTAACCCTCCATGAGGAGCCTTGAACTATAAATGGCTTTCTGTAATAAGGATGGCCTGCTGTTTTATAGCAGTGACAACAGATGTGTGGTCTCTTTCATGGCTGCCTCTAATGACGCAGTAGCTTCTCTGATTTGCATGTTGTTAGGAAAAGTAATTTCATTGAAGACAATGAAGCTACACTCCTGTTAGAGATAGAGCAAGCATTTTTTCTTTTCTTTTTTTTTTTTTTTTCTGTCTATCTGAAATCTTTTCATCCAGATAGGACTGTCTTTTCTGAAATGGTATTATCTGATTTTGAAATCACAGTGAGCGAACTAATGAAATCTGTCCTGGGTTAACAGGAGACATGGAATGGGTATTAGTACTAGACACCATGTTCCTTTACTATTGTAGTTAGTTAGGCTAATAAAACCATACTGAGATTTTTCATCAAGTGGCCTTGTTTGTCAGCAGGTCTGAGCACCCAGCCAGTTCCAGTGATTTTGCAGGAAGCATCTGCTCACTCCTCCAATTAGCATCACTAATTCAGTAGTCTGAGTATGGACATAGCAGACTAACTTAGATAACCTCTTAAAACAATCCCAGGTATAATGTTCACAAATCAAACTGTACATAGAAAGATAATCTAGCACCTAATATTAAGCCCAGTGAAGTCAATGGGAACATTTCTATTCAGTTTGTTAAATCTTGGATGTGTCACAGTGCAGATTCAGTACATGTTCAGAGGATAAAGTCATAGCTAGAACTAGTTCCAGTTTAAATGTGAATCCCCAATACACAAACAAAAATATTAAGTATATTCAGTTCACATATGTGTTTTTTTCCTACTACTGGCCCTTTCAATTTAAAATATACAAGCAATTAAATTTTCATCCCATATTGCCTGAAGTAAGCATTATTTTTGGACTGCTAACAATTTCCAACTCTCTGTGAATTCTATGGCTGCTCAGGGACACAGCTCTACAATGTGTGTCCTTCGGTAGTCTGTATCCAGCCTGCAGACTGTCTCTTCCTAGTTACTGGAAGGAGACAAGCACCTCCCAGATGCTGTTCATCAATGCCAGATAAGCATCTGAGATAAGTAGGTTCAATTCTTCTTCAAACTACAAAGGAATGTTCTAGCATTTAGTCAGCATCTAATTTTTAACTGTCAGACCCTAGATATGGTACCTGCTGCCATTTGAAATGATGTAGATTAGTGAGATATCTGTGTGGGGCACACTCGGTTAAGGTCACTTAGATTATCATGACTGAATGACTAAGGTCATTTAGACTATCACATGTAACACAAGGTAAGTGTCACGGCAGTGTTTCAGCATGATGGTAGGCATATACCCTTCTGAAATAACAGCTGAAAGACAGGTAGGTTTCTCTAGGGCATCTCCAACATCACTGGAAACCTATATTTGGACAACTGGATCATGTCCATCCAGTTAGGCAAAGGAGTTTCCATAGGTTGTGGAACTAGCAACCTGGCCTGTAAAGGTACATCAGTACCACTAAATATGAAAAAGGCTAGGAAGCAATCCTTGCTTCTGGAGTCTATATGGCTGCTCACATTGCTGCGGACTGGTTTCCCCAGAAGCAGATTGCTTGCATCCGCTGGTCCTACAGCACCTGGTCTTGAATCTCCTCCTTGGTCTCACACTGTGTTGCTATAGCACTGGAAAACGCTGTTTGTGTGTGTGTGTGTTTATGCATGTGCATGCTTACATTTCAATCAGAAATAGCATGAGAGCTGTGCTGCAGCCCACCAGTGTGGTGGCATGAAACTGAACATGTGTCTTATGCCCTTGAACGTGGTGTGCAGATATATGGTACTGCAAGAGAAGGCAAAGCCTGCCTTTGTGGCATTAGAAAGCTGCACAGGGCAAAGGGTATAGCAAATGTGCAGTCTCGCGTGCATTGCCTGCTGGGAGCAGTCCCTGAAGTGAATGCTTCCCCGAGACACGCCAGCACACTGTGATGGAAAAAGTACTTGAAGTGGTCCAATGCAGCATCAGGGAACAAGCTAACAACTTAGCACCATGAACCATTCAAGGTCCCATGTTTGTGCCATCTCCCAGCTTTATTTAGCAATGTAGATCTACCCTCAGTGTCTACTGTTCAGAATTATTGGTGCTAGGGTTAAAAATATATGCACTTGTAAATACACTTACATTTCTAACATCTCAAATATAAGAGAAATACAGTAGGCAGTGTACTTGAACATTTGATATTATATTGCGCCAGAATTGTTATGACCAGCTTGGGCAAAATTATTTGGATGAGCAATTCTGGTTGGTTTTCTTTGAACTTCACACACCATCTCTCTTAGCACACTACACAAAGCACTACGTTCAGTAGCTTTTCTGCCTAGGTCATGGGAAATCTGCATATTTGCTAATGGAAGCTGCATCCCAACGAGGGTAGATGGTCTGTGGATAATGTTCATGCCCCAAAACCGAGAGCCAATGAGAATTAGGTGTTTAATACTGGCTAAAATCTGCTCCTAGTTACAATAAGGGTAACCCAAATCAGAATGTTGTGCACTATTACTTTGAGGTTCAGTGGCACTCCTGTTGGTGGGAGCGAGAGGGCTCTGGGGAAGCATATGATCCAGACATTGATTTAATATCACTTCTGATTTAAGTTTCTTGCAACAAAGTGGGTTATGCTGACTTTCTGCCTGTGTATGTGTGTATTGTTATTTGGATTCTAGATAAGTTAAACAATAGTTCTTTAGAAAGAAAATAACACTTTTGTATTGATTTTCAGGGAGAGAGAAGAACATGCCTTACCTTTACTGTTATTTTTATACTTTTAAACACTGAAAAACATACATCATTGTTATATAACATATTTACATATCATCTCAAAATAAACTTCACAAATATTGCTGCTAGTAGAGGAGCCATACTCTCATACTCAGCTTTGCCGTTCACAAATGAGTTTTCTTTTTCCAAGTACACACATAGATAATTTTATGACTATTGAACTGCAAACTCCGATCAGCAAACATGAGTATTTGTGGTCTTCACTGTATCATTACTTTTGCATATTACACATCTCATCCATAAGTGTCTACAGGACTCAGGACTACACTATGAGTAATTTGCACGTGTTAAGAGGAAATATCTCCTAGATTTTCTAGGATGCTTCAGTTCCAAAAGATAGGTTATTATTTTTATCAATAGTACTTTTTCTTTGCTAAACACATTTGTCTGTTGAGAGAAAGTAGGTTAGCTTGCTGTCCCTAAGGATGGTAACCAGAGATGTTCTGCTCCAAGTATTTTATTGGCAAAATTATTTTTGTGATTAAAATAAGGTTGGTCAGAGCCATAATGCAGACTACCACTCACCATGTTTGAACAAGACCAGCTCTTGGTACTTAGAGTCAAATTAATGTGAAAATGAGTCATTTTAGTGCACTGTGAACTTAGTCTGCGCAAAATTATTTTGTTATTCATTGCATAGGAATACATGAATCCATTCTGTATTCTTTGTAAAAGAAAATTTAGCTCCACTGCTAGAGCTGTGAGGCATGTCTTTCTACAACTGAATTTATTTTCAGTTTGCTTATCAGAATCACTTGACTTGTCCTTTCACATAGTTTGCCCCCCTCCCCATTATTACAATGTCTTGTTTCTCTCTAATAAGACTAATCTGTAGATTTTTCAACACTGTGCTATGCTTAGGGCTGTTGGTTCAGCCTATTTTTCTGTGATTTTTTTTTGGTGCTTTCTACCTATATAATTATTTTTTGAACTTTAGGGAAAAATAATATCCTAGTACTGATACCTGTCTGTTGTCTGATTTTGAAGGGAAAACAAAATCATCCAGAAACCATCCCTAGGATTGAATGCAGCTTAGGCAGTGTTACTGAATCTAATATGTCAGGTCTTAAAAAAAAAAAAAAAAAAGTACAAAGGCTTTATTTGGCTTTGTTTTGCAATGAAGAAATTTTTCAGAAAGTTATTCCAAAGCAGCAACTGTGAAAAACATGGTGTTTACAGAAATATCACCATGATTACTTTGCTCTGAAATTCTTGTTCCGCTAAATTTTTATGAATACAGCATGAGCTTCCAATGGACTGAGATGAGAAGAGACACTTTAAAATGCATTTTGTGCACAAAGGTTTGTGCTGCTCCTGGATCAGTTTAAAAGTAGGAATTTCAGTGCCTGTATCTTCAAGCCATATTCAAGGGCACCTTGATTTTAAACTGCAACCAGTGCCCGAGTGTATAGTCACAGGGTTATTTCTGTTCTTTGGGGAGAAAATCAGGCTGCTAGTGCACATGTCCTTCATGGCAGAATATCTGTCTAGAGAGAGGAAAGCAGATGTATGTACAAGTCTAAAAATCCCAAATATAGCCTCTAATAGGTGTGATAATTATTTTCAGGAAGAACTGATAAAATGCAGTTTAAATCCATGGGGCACATTGTTCCAATGAATGTGTAGTGTATTTGTTAGGGTACTCACAGGATTCATAGCTGTTCCAAAGAAGTACATCTGTTCTATGACTACAGGCTACAGTAGTTTCTAGGGAAAGTTTCTTGAAACTTTTTTAATATGCTTTAACCTCTTGCACGCTGACTTGATATGTAGAAAAGTTAGTTGCTCTGTTTGGTCCCCACTGGCAAAGGCATGAGGACAGCTTCCAGCTGCTCTGGGTATTCAAGCTGGGATAACACTTCTGGCTTCAGTCCCTGCTCCAGTCTGTCGAGAAACAAGCATACATCACCCAAAAACTCTGTAATGCATGGTTGTTGGGAAAAAGAAATCTGGGTATAAAGCCTGGATGGGAATCATAGGTCTACATTAGCATCTGATTTAGATGTCAGGGATTGCAGGACACACCATGGCATGCAACAACCATTAAGTGTGGGAGCATATACGTCTATATACATATATGTCTGACAAAAGGATATGCTACAAGAATAGCCCAACAAAAGCCTGTGTCTACACTGCATGCTGGACACCTTCTGCCCCATAGCTGTGCTCATGCTGACAGGCTCACAGTTTGGGTGTGCAGCGGAAAAGTTTCTTCAGCCTCCTCCCATCTCTGTAAGGCTATGTGAGTGCTGCTCCCCTCTTCAGTATCAGTCTGGCATTGAGACAACCTGCTTCATATCATGTGAGGATAGGGGAGCACATGCCACCAGCTGGGTACAAGTGCTCGTTAGGAGGCAGCACTTGCCAGCTGAAGGATAGATGTTGAAGCTAATCCTGTTCCCCATCTCATGCTTGACCATTCTGGGGGGACTCACAGAGCACATCCTTTCTCACCCAGGGGTCTAGCTACCCTGCAAGTGCTTCCAGACCAAAGCTGAGCCACCATAACCTGAACGTAAGAGTCAGTGCTGGGGGATAGATAGTAAGCTGGACCACAGCCTCAGCGCATCCAAACCCTGTGGGTCAGACAGAGCCAGCTCTGAGACAGCTAAAGGGAAAGCTTCTGTCCTGCACTAGGAGGAAAAAGGAAAAGAGAGAGAGATTAAACAGAGGAGAGGGAGGGGGAGAGAGGGAGAGGGAAAGGGAGGGGAAAAAAGGAACCAAATGAAATGAAAAGGAATGGATTTTGTACTGCATTTCAAGGCAAGTTATCACTGCTGTGACAAAGTGAAACCTCATCACCTCCCTGCTTTAGCTGCTGAATTCTTATGACCAATGCTGCATGACTGTTCCTCCCAGTCCCTGCTCATTTGTGGCTGAAGATGCGAGCTACACAGAATGTAACCGCTTGCTTGATATTTAGGGCAGAGCAGTCAACAATTGTTAGTTCCGTTGACAAATGACCAATAAGTCATACTGTTACTCGGAAATATCACAGCATCACGTTGCCATTCAGAGTGCTGACTAAGGGAGAGGAGTGCCAAATGAATGAGCAATCCTCACAGTGCCTTGCTTGTGATGGAAATCTCCATTAGGATCGTATACTTCCAGTACTTTTGTTTCTTCCTTGTGGCAGTCTTCTTACACAACAGCAAGATGTTAACAGTGGAGAATAAAAGGCATGCTAATAAGGGTAATTTTCCTTTCTTTTTCATTGAACACTGTATTTGTTTCATGTTCTTTCTTCCATTGTACATAGTAATTAAGTAACAGAAGAAATGATGCTTGGCTGTTTCTTTCCACAGGGCCCTTCAGTTTTTTCAAGCCACCCTTTCTGAATATTTGTACTGACTGTACATTTGCTCCCTTCTCTCTGCATTCACCAGGTGCCCTCTAGGAACCTGCTGTTCTTGTATGCAAAGATGTAGGAGCAGTGGATAGCAGCAGAACAGTTTGTCAGAAACCCATTCTTATCTTTTTTTTTCTCAAGCGTCATCTCACTCATTATAAAAAACTTCTGTTCCTCTACTTTTTTATTATTTCTTTTTCCCCCACATTTCCTGTGTTTACTGTTACGGGCTTTGATGGATGGGTGAAGTATGATAGCCTGAGACACGTTTGACAGTACATAACTTTGGCCTGCATAAATTACTGTCAGGGAATTTTCAGGGAAGTACTGAAGTAAATTTGCAGTGACTAAAAAGTGAGACACAAATTATAGCATAATCACTGCCGCTGAACAATTTGATGAGTAAAACAATTAACTGAGTTTATAGTTTAGGTGAGTCCTCATAATTTTTCCTTATAGTTTAACTTCTAAAACTGCTCTGAGACCTTTGGAGAAAGATATTTTAGAAGGGACATTTTCTCACTACCCTGCCAAAAATCATATTTCTTTTCTGTCAACATTGTCTCTTTCCTCTCACAGGTAATTCAGAGATTGCAGTTTATGGTCTTGCCTCACATACCCATATCAGCTTCTGTGTGGAAGCAGCTGGGAGCCATCCCTCCTGTGCCAGTATCTTCCCCATCCTCTCCTACTCCATGTCACCAAACCCCAGGCTTTTCGGAAGACATTCTTGAAATACTCCAATTAAGAGAATAAGAAATGAAACAGTTCATGAAGCTCAGGATCCTTATGGGATGCTCCTGAAAATATACTTTACGCAGTGCCCTATATTTGACACATTCAGTATCAATGGCAGCTTTGACCCAGTGAAGTTAACTTCTTCTGTCTCCTGGAGAGCTCCTGACTGTGAAATATTACCGGTTTTATAGCTAAAATAGACAGAAAATGTGAATGTTTCTATTATTACTTTTATTTCATTTGAGATACTATCCTTTGTGAGGATATGTTTTTCCCATTTTGAGTTTCTTTACCCTGTAAAGAAGTCTGGTTTTTGTTTTTATAGCCAAAATTGCAGATTTTCTAGATTTTTGTTTCATGTCTTGTGAAATTGCCTTTCTAAAATCTGTTCTTTTCACTATTATGGTAAAAGAAATCCAATTTTCCAGCCCTTCTGACTATTACAGAATCCCCAAAAGCACGAATTCTAAAGCTTCAAGTCTATAGAGGCAAATATATTGCAGCATTTGCTACGTTTAAGACATCATTATTTTTATGACAGACTCATGACAGTGGAAACATAGCTTATGATTTCTGAATGCCTGGCATGGCCTTGCCTATGTCCTTGCTGAAATGCAGTGGCAGACTGAGGTGGGGAGTGCACTTGGAAAAAGAGACAAATAAACAGCCAGTGTGCAGTCGCTTCAATCCTGAGGGTGCTGGCACAGAGGCTAGGCTGCTTTTAAGCTGCCTGCGCGTGAGGAACAAGCATCGATCTTCTGTCCAGCCACCCGCATCCATCAGGAGGGATAACCGGGAGGATGCTGTCTGCCAGCTACGGGCAGCTCTGCAGCAGGTAGCACTCGGTTATACCTGTCTGTGCTCACAGACAGCTGTGAAGAAGAGACAAGAAGGGATTGCCCGGGATTTGAGGGATAGAGAAGAATGAGACAAGCATATTTTGTGTGTTCTTTGTGAAGTGACTCCCTAGCTAACTGCTGCAGCTTGATTGCTTTGGGAGCTGTAGAGTTGCTTTCCCCACTGCCCTCAGCAGCCTGCAGCAGCAGATGCAGAGCATCTCCTTCCCACACCCCCAGTGGGCTCCACACGCCTCAGTGACAGCATCGCTGTCACCACAGAGCCAGCTGGGACCGCATGCCTCCCCAGGCCCTGTAACCCCTCTGACACAGGGACCTCCTGCCCTGAATGTATGGTGAGAGGAGGGTACAGGAGCAGTGAGATGGCGGGTGTCTGTGCCACCAGTGCCTCCAGCAGAAGGCAGACCCGAGGTCCCTGCTGTCACTGCACAGTACATGCAGGGCAGCAGCCAGAGCTGCCTCCCCAGGCCATCAGGTGCAGTAGCCATGGGTCCACATCCCCCAGCTGCTCCCAGCTCTGTATCGCTTGCCTTCCCACCTTAGTCCTGGCTCAGTGCTTGTCCTTCGTTCTTGGGACAAGACAAAATCAGCTTTACATACGCAGCTGCCTGACTCAGGCTTGTTCACCTGGCAGCATCCAAAATGTGGAGCTCCCCAGTCCCCCTGCAACACTGCAGACGGCAGGGAGATGGATAGCAGCCTACAAAGCCTGCACAAGAGCCACAATGAACACTCAAGCATCAACACTGGTTCCAGTTGCATGCAGTATTTACCTGCTTGATTTAAGTTATGCTATATTGTCGTGAATGCTAGGTAGACGTATCCTTGGAGGAGTAAAGAAGCTTAATACCTAAAGCAATACCCAAGGAGGGAAAATAGACTTTTCACTATAAAAAAGGTGCTAAAGATGTAGGAGTAATGCTTTGCTTATACAGTGACTCCCTGTATGATTTCAAGTAATTTTCTTTGCATATATTTTTTTTCCTACATATATATAATAGGGGTATTTCTTTCTCCTCTCCCTTTTTCTATTTGGAATGAAAACTCTCTGAGACAGATACCTTCTCATTCAGATTCGCACAGTATGCTCCAAGTGCTTGCTACTGTGCCCGTCCTTATCCATACAAAACCCCTCTGTCAGTGTTTGTTCGTTAACTTGTCCAGAGTTGATTCCATAGATCGTCTGGCAGACTGTGTTGAATTTATGGGACCTTGATGCACCTTAAATTCATACCACTCACTGATTCACCAGGCTCACACTCCAGACCCCAGAAACAAGTATGTCCTGGCATTTTATTTTCAAAATGAACAACAACAACAAACTACAAGGGGTCTGTTTCCCAATTCAGGATTAGATTTAACAGCAGTCTTGCAAGAATATGTATATTCATAACATTTCACCTGACCATGACAGAAAACAGAAAATTAATGTCTTCTTAGATATTTGTTGCTTTAGGATAAAATCTTCTGAGAACACCTCATTACTTTGCTGTACTTCAAACTGGGCTTAATTTTTATCCCTCTTTTAGAGGGATCCTTAAGCACTCACAGTAGCTGGACCCACGCCCCACCGTCTCTGTCCACTCCCTTCCTCTGGCAGCCCTGAAGAAGCTGTGTGCAATTGTTCCACTAGGACCCAGTAATTGGAGTACTTAACCCTATCATGAAAGGACAACAGAGTGCAGCTCCACATCAGTGGAGGATAACCCACCCTCCCCTCAGTAGGAAGGCAATGGAAGTCATTAGTATATTGACACAGTAGATTTACTGTACAAGGCTCCCTCTGACTCAGATTGTTTTCCTGATAAGCTCTTTTCCTGCTGAGCCTACCGGTATTCATACTTTCCTTGTCAAAAATGTCCTCTTATAAACCTTTCTGTCTCTAAAAATATTATTGTTTTAATTCTAAATCTTTTGAAATTTTTAGTTTGGACTTAGATGTTTTAACAAATGACATTTGTATGTGCTATAATAACAACTGGTTGCATCATCTCTCATCTATGAAGCAACTCTGGAAATGAAATTGTGCATCCTACTCAGGCAGCCTGGAAAGAAATTTTGTCCAAAAATACGTATAGATTTCCACATCAGCACAACACATCAGCACAATCAGTGTACACAATGCCTCAAAGCCTCTATGTTAATTTTTAGTTCTTTCCTGACCATATGGATTCACCACTTGCAATAATGCAGATTTGTGTGTTTGGATTAAAATAATCCAGCATGCAAACACACAGGCCATTGAAATCAATCAGTGGTTTCAGCTGAGCTGAATGATGGACAGCCAGAACTACCAGGGGAGGAAAACTTACGGAGCTTTAATTCTGGCTGAAATGCAAGCATAACATTGGAAGAAGCAGCGGTAGCATGCAAACCAGTTTGGGGTGTTCTGATAAAACATTATTACAGGTTACAATGGCGGAAAAACGCATCTTGCCAAGTCTAATTTTTTACTGCTTGCAGCTAGGGCTGGTCCTGTCACTCACACCAAGATGACACCGCCCCCGAGCTCACGGGGATTTGCATCACCCTCAGTGGATCGCCCCTTTCCCCTCCCTTTTTTCTTTCCCTTTTTAACGTGGAGAGGAGACGGACATCTACTGATGAGCCTGCAAAATTTCACCCCAAGAGGGGTGACAGCAACCCAGATCCCTCTGACGATGTGCAGCCCTGCCAGCCCCGCGCTGCCTGAGAAGGGCTCTGAGCATTTCTACTGACCTTAAAACCAGGGTTTAACAAGTCAAGAGAAGGGTTGTACTAACGAATTAATCACTTTGCAGCCTAAGAACGCCAGTCATGGAAGAGCAGGTGGTTTTGCACCTAAACTCCACCAAAAAGTAGTCGGGCTCTGAAAAAACAGACAGTGACGAAAGATCCCTGAAGTCCATAGGCAAGATTGTGCTGTTCTTGGTATCATACAGAAGACATGTCTGATGTTTTACAATGCTGTACAATAATTTCAAAATCTTAAAGCAGATTCTTCAGCAAAACTCTCACCTGCATACTCTGGCCTTACGTGTTGTTTTTTTTTTTGCTTTGTGTCATTTTGGTCACCCTAGCACAGCCTTTTCTCCATCTCTCAGTCTCTGGGTAAACAGCTGGATGAGCTTCCTGGGGCTGAAGGAGGGGAAGGTCAGAAGCTCCGAAGCTTCTGCCAGGCTAGCCATCATCTTATTTCCGAATCCTGAGCTTTTTCAACACATCAAGTGTCCACTGAAATCTTCTTCAGTTTTGAAGGCAACAGAGCTATGTCAAGAAGCAACCACTAGAAAAAAAATGAAGTTAAATGTAAGGCTACTTCAGCTATGAAGTACAATTATCCTTCTTGCTGTGATATGAAAGGATGTATCATAGCTCTTGCTGCCCTTAGAAATCGTATGCTTCTCACACCTCTTGGGAGGCTTGAACTCCTTGTCTGTTATAACACATGTAGTTCCTGTAAACCCTTGAGATTTAAGAGAAGAAACAGCCACTTTACAACTGGTACTGAATGAATATTTCCAAGACAAATGAAAGCCAGCATAAGCTTGAAATACTCTATCAGTAATTGTTTACATTAGCTATTAACATTTTTGCTTGGAATGATAAAGGACTGCTGAGAAAAATATCAGTGCTTAACTGCTAGGCCTTGCCACAGAAAAGCCTCTGGCATTTTATCTTTAAGATTCCAGCATATTTCTGGTACTGCTTTTGTACTTATCTGCAATAAAAAGCTGATTCCTCTGAATGCCTTGGATTTGCTTGAATCAAATTCAGGGACCAGCTTTTTTAGCACTGCTCACAGGTATTACAGGAAAGGCAAAAGCTGCTGCAAGTTCCTACAAATTTTCCTTGACAGAGCACTGAAGTTTACAGTAGCTCCCACTTTCTAAAAGCAGTGTTTTTACTTATGGGGGTGACATGTGCAGTGAACTTGGCCTGACATACCTACTAAAGGAGGTGGAAGTGCAAAACAAGCCAAGAGCCGGGGTCAGTGGTGACACTTCTGGAAAGGAGTAGAAGTTTAGCCCAGGGTGCTCCACCGCTTGAAAGATTCCTCCCTCTCTTCTCACCCCAGCCAAAATGAATGCTGAATGTGGGAAGAATTTGGTGTCAGGCTCTGCTTTCCTGTAAGCAATAATGCCAAATACATATATATAGGCTCCATTTGGTGATGTGAGGCAGCACTAAGCTCTCTCCAGACCTGTGGAGACTGCAGAAGGTAGGCTTTCCAGGTTAGGGTTAAGACAAAAAAGTGGCAATGCTACAAGGCACACACTCACTCTGGTCATATTATTTTTGAGCAAAGGGCCATCAGCTCTGGGAGGTGACGGTCCATGTCTGGGCCGTGGCACGTGACCCTGGAGCTGGCAAACACACGGTGTTGTGGCACAAACATCACCAAGCCACAAATCACGAGATTTCTGCAAGCACATATCAGCATTTGTGCAGACCTCTAAATTGTTTTCCTTAAAACACATGCAATGGGCAACCTGGATTGCTTTAAAACACCTGTTCCAGATCAAAGCTGAATGAAACATCCAGAGCAGCACACGGAGCATTCACATACATCTCACAACCTGTAGGAGACTTGCACTGGTCACTGCAGGCTAGGTGGGATACCCTGAGCATCTGGGAAGGTACTAGAGACTTAAGTGGGGGCAACTGAGTCAGTCCCTGTGTTGGTGTGGATTATACTGTGAATGTAGAGATATAAGCATAGGAGAAGTCAAACAGGAGCTGATTCCACCCCAGCAGTCTGAAGTTATATGCCTGATATTCTGAGAATTCAGAAGGACCAGTGGTAATTCTTCACTTACTTTTATTAAAGGCTTTAACTTTTTCTTGTCAAAGACATGAGCAGCCCTTAGAGATAAGGGCAAAAAAAAAATTCTTTCATTTCACTTTAAAATACTCTGGTGAGAAACGTCTTGCTTTGGAAAGTCGCCTAGCTCATTTGTTTTATTTCACAAATTACCCAAGCGCCCATTTGTGCTTTATAACTGGGATTCAGCGTTAGTTCTTGATTAGAAGAGCTGTCATCTGCTTTTCTAAGCAGAAACATGAATCATGAGCAGGCAGTTATTGGGAGAGCTCTGGATCATTTTAAGCCGCAAAGTCAAATTTATAAAAAAGGAGAAGCAGAAAAACAAAACAGCGTTTGTTGCGCAAGAAGGCCCGGGCGAAATTCTCAGAACTTGTATGTGCTGAGAAAGTATCAATAACCGTAAAATTTCACAGCCCCCTTTTTAGAACCGCAGCCTTAACATTTTGTAGGGAAATAAAGCTTTGGTTAACCTTGGCACTGGCAGACCTCATTAAAATAACAGCCTGTCACTTTCGAGTATAAAATAACAGGGTTGTCAGTTTTATATGCAGCGGAACAATCCACGGCCTCACTCTCTGGAAAATAACGTGCAGGGAGCAGGAGGGTCTGGCAGCAGCAGAAAGCTGAGCAACACCGCCATCTCCAGGTCCTGCCGACCCCACCCGCTTCACTTCTGAAAAATCACTGCCACGAAGTGCAGGGTTCAGCAGCTACTTGAATTTCAATTTGCTTTTGTGAGGTAATGGGGAAATGCATAATGTATGAAAAAAAATAATCTCCGCATAGAGCAAATCCGTTCCGCTTCGCTTGCTCCAAGTCAAAGTGGGTCGTCCTCGCCGAGGCACCCAATGGGCATTGAAACTTTGGGCGCTTAATGAGCTGTTCCAGACAAAAATATGCACCTAATCTCCTTGTGCCTAGTCAGTGGAGAAATGCAGGTGCCTGAAAAACCCTGTGAGAGAGAGATCCTCTTTAAATTCAGGCACCTAGGTGTGACTGAGGGAGCCAAGTTCAACTGCCTTTATACATAAGTGCCTTATGCCTCCGAGACATCTATAGGAAGCTGGCAGATGTAACGAAGGACATACAGAAGACGTGTCTTTCTTGAGGGACAGCTCTTAAAACTTAGGGGTCTGAGTTAACTGTTTTTAATTAAGCCCAGTTTACAGGGAAAGCTGCGTGTCAATTAAGATATCCAGCTGTCCTGTACTTACCTGCTTGTGACAGGTAATTCTTGCACCGTCACACCCACATGTACGAGAGACATAAACATAACAACCAGTTGCAGACAGTACATAATATGTGTTTTAAGCCTGCTGACTGAGTCCTTTTAAACAAATTGTTGGCCATTAGTCTGAGAATGCTTTCAGATGAAATCCCTAATGGACATAAATACTGATCGATGTATAAAAGTCCTGGGCAGTTTTCTGCTGGTACGGCATAACACAAATCAGATCATAATGATCTGCTTGTTCTTGCTACCCTGCCATGTCCGTGACAAAAGGTATGTTCTTCACAATCCCACACACAGCTCAGGCTGTCAAGCTCCATATCCATAAATCTGTTATCAAGCTGCCCATCATTATAAAAGCTCCGCATCATTATTCATAAAGGCTGCAAGGGTGCTGGGTGGCTGGCTGGAGACATTAGACAAGTCTAGGGGAAAACAAGCAGCAGGCAGCGGAAAGCACTCTGGCTGTTCACCTGGAAATAACGTAGCATGAAGAAAAGGGATTAGTTAAATGTTGTCTGTGAATTCAAGTCTGTGAAGCCACAGCGCCTCATCAGAAACATCCACTTGAAACATCTGAGAGGCTGCGCTGCCACATGCCAGCCCACAGTGTGCCACACAGAGTGGCACCCTAGTCCATCAGAGAAGCAGTGTCCAGTGAGTAGTAAGAAACATTTGTACTTCTTTCCAAGGCATAAAGGCTTAACCTTCATCGAGATTTTGCATTGAGATGTTTCTGAGCATCCCCAGGGAGAAGGTATCAGCAGAAAGGCAAGCTGCATATCCTGCTTGCATTTCAAAAAGAAAATCTGCCAGAACTTGCAGAATAAACCAAAAAAGCGTGATGTAAAAGTGTCAGTAAGAAGGAAAAAAGAATGCTAATAGCCATTTGTACTTAATATCAGCAAGACTCTTGTATTTCATTTATTGCATTGAACCAGGGTCAGTTCTGGACACATTCCAGCATCTTTGAACACTGTTTTTGCTTCTTGTAAGATTCCTCTGTCTATCTGTGAGAGTAGGGATTATGTTGGGGAGATAATAAACTGGAAGGACTCAGAGATGGACTTCCTGTGGGGGAAGGAGGAAGAAATAACAGAAATTACTTTAAATATATATATATTTGGGGGCATCACCTTTAAAATTTGCTTTTTGGCCCACATTGCTTCTGGACACATGTTATCCCCCTGCCAAGGAAGTATGTCTCCATCAGAAATTAAACCAAAGCAGATTCTATGGGAAATTAGCTGCTGGCTTCACAAGCAACAGTCTTTTTTGGATCTTTCCTGCTTTATGAAAAATCATCATTTCACTTTTAGTTTTGCATGATATTTTAGATGCATTTCTGAATTATCCTGGTGAGTTTTTCAATTTATCCAGATGTCCTGAGCTAAAACAAGGAATTCTAAGGTCTGATACCGCCAAAATGATGGGCTTGCTATGGGCTTGCTTTTTAGCTCACCTCCTTCCTCTGGAGTCCAAGGTGAGTAAAGAAGACAAAAAAGTTGGTCTGCTTTATTTACCTGCTTAAAATTGAGCCTGTGCTGGCAGGATTGGAAGTGAGCTCATAGGTGGTGGTGTTAAGTTCTGCTGAGGAATTGTACAGCTTAAATGACTGCCCTGATCAGAGAAAGTCAGTGGCAGGAGTAAGAAATTAACTGTATTTCTCATTGTAGGGCGTGTAACTATACCATTTTCATGACTCTGGACATGAATTTCTCTTTGGAAATGATGCAAATTTGTAACTTTTCTTACCTATAGAGTAACATCTTCCTTCTGATAGCAATTGTAGATAAAAGCCTGGCTATTTTAATATCCATTTCTATGTATCCCCAGGTAAAAAGAAAAAAAATGTAACTCTTTGCACAGCTCTTGATATATCTTTTTTTCTTACGAAAGTATTGCAACTCAAAATAAATTTAGTACCTTCAAAGTAGCTGAAGAATAATTCAAAATAATGGCAGGACGGCATCAGGGAGACAGCCAGGAACAGTCACACTAACTGAGACCAAGGAGATCCAGCTGTCTTAATTCAAGTAAATGTCTGCCAGAGAAAGTGGGAAGGAAATACGTAAAATATCAAAATCGCAGACTTCTTGTGTTTAAATGTTTCCACAGAAATCTAACTAAGCTTGAAAGTTAATCTTTAATTCAAAGCACGGGAAATACCAAGGAATCATTTACATGGCCACAGATCACTAGGGGATGCAGTAGTCTGACTTCATAAATCACAAGCAAGCAATGTTAACTGAACCCTTAGTGGCTTTTACCTCATTTTCAAGGGACTGTACATCTATTGCCTGTTTTTTATATGCTGGCAGTGATCAAAACAATGTACAGTGGGACACATGTAACTTTGGGGACTAATAAGAGACTTTCTGAGGCTATGCTTGAGGAGATCCCAAAACTGAAGGTACTGAAACCCACAGGCAAAAGTTTTACATATCATTGCAGTTGTTGCAGCACCCAATTCTATTCTGCATTTAAAATTACATTAGAAATACTTCAAAGTCATTGCCTCATTGCGCTCCTGGACATCTAGTGTCATCTAGAGAGATCTGCAAATGGTAACCTCTCTCTAAGCTGTAATCATTTTTGCTATTGCTGCCTTTTGTGAGTCATGTAAATGTCTCCCTCTCCCCAGGCTCTAAAATGGGAATGACACCTCACAGGGATACTTGGGAGATTTATTCAGCTGTCTTTTACCAAAACCTGTTGGTAAAGTAAGATTTTCTTTAGCAGATGTACTTCTACAATGCAAATATATATATATATATATTTATTGTTAGGAAATTTAATAATGTGTTGTCTATACGCAGTATACATAACGAGCATGCCAACATTATTTAATATCTTTGAAAGTCATTGGGGATTGGAAGTCCTTGTTTTAATTTTCAGAGCGTATTTCTAGAGAGCCTGTGAACAGTAAGAACCTCTCTTAATCTTTTATTGAATTGTCTGAAAATATGAGGTTTGTACTCCAAATTACAGGAGCTGGGGAAAATCACTTTCCAATGGGTGTTGACTCACGTGTGGTTCAGAATATAAGTCTGTAGTTCTAGAATGCCAGATCTAATTTGGTTACAGTAAGAATCTGAATATAGCTCTTAACATCCAAGGTTTGAATAACTTGAAATAACTTCCAGATAGCCATGAAGTTACTGCTCTGAAAACTAATTACTCACCACCAATATCTATCAGTTTGCTTTTGTAAATGGTTATTCAGGAGAGGTAATAAATGAGAAAATCTGTTGCCTTGCATGTCTTATTACCCAAGATTATACGGATGGACCTACAAACCCTCCCTACATGACCTTTTCCCTACACTGCCAGCAGTTTCAGTAGGATTTCTCTATCTGATTTACTGGCCTATGGTGGTTTTACTCGGGTGGGCGGCCGAGCTCCACCTCAGCCGCTCCTTCTCGGTCCCTCCCTGCCCCTGCTCCACGCGGGGTCCCCCCACGGGATGCCGTCCTGCCCGAACTGAGCCTGCGGGGGCTGCCCACAGGCAGCAGCTCTTCAAGAACTGCTCCCACATGGCTCCGTACCACGGGGTCCATCCCCCAGGAGCAAACTGCTCCAGCACGGGTCCCCCACGGGTGGGCGGCAGCTCCCCCCAGACCCCTGCTCCTGCGTGGGCTCCTCTCCACGGGCTGCAGCTCCGGCCCGGGGCCTGCTCCTGCGGGGGCTCTCCATGGGCCGCAGCCTCCTCCAGGCCACATCCACCTGCTCCACCGGGGGCTCCTCCACGGGCTGCAGCGTGGAGATCTGCTCCGTGTGGGACCCATGGGCTGCAGGGGGACAGCCTGCTCCACCAGGGGCCTCTCCACAGGCCGCAGGGGAACTGCTGCTGCGTGCCTGGAGCTCCTCCTGCCCTCCTGCTGCACTGACCTTGGGGGCTGCAGGGCTGTTCCTCACTCCTCGCTCTCCCAGCTGCTGTGTGTAGCAGCATTTTTTTTCCCCTTTCTTAAATATGCTCTCACAGAGGCGCAAACAACATCGCTTGTTGGCTCGGCTCTGGTCAGCACTGGGGCCCTTATCTAACATGGGGCAGTTTCTGGATTCTTCTCACAGAAGCCACCCCTGTGACCCCTCTGCTACCAAAACCTTGCCACATAAACCCACTACACAGCCTAGCAGAAGTTTACACAGCTCTCTGTGAACCCCAGGCAGTTTATCCAAGTGGCATGTGCTGTTCAGCTGTACCACCAGTGACGCTGGGGTTTTTATCTTTAGCGTGCACAGAAGGGGAAGAGCAGGGGCTGCTCTCTACCTGCTGCCCAAAACCCCTGGTCCCATGGACCAAATAGATCAGGCAGGGCAGGCATCCCGAGACCATCCCCACTGCTGATGAAGGCCTGCTCACAGTCTGTAAACTGGAATTTTATTTTTGGCTTGTCAGGGCTCTCCTACTGAGACTTTACAGGCTTACAAATGCTGCTGGTGTCTGTGATATGAAAACACAGCAACGAGGGCTTGGCAGAGGGTATGGAGGAGATTTATAAGATTTCTATCACGGCGAGAAATACTGTCAACAATTCACGCAGGCAAATACTGTCCTACTTATTTCTTACGGATGAAAATGTGTGTGGTGCTTCTGAAATAACATCCTTGGATGTTTCCATCTCCTGGCATATAAAGTGACACTCTACAGGGTTTAAGCACTGCAAAGCAGTGTGGGCCATTTGCTCAGAGAGCTATCATGTCTTCAGAACAAAAGATAAAAGAGATAAATAGCCAAGTACAATATTGTACCTCAACAACCTAAAAGCCAATCTCAGAACAGAATGGAACAATGGAGGGCTTTTATTTCTCATTTTTTTAAAGAATAAAGCTCAGTGATTTCCTTTGAAAGCTATTCAACAAGCTCCCCTAAATCCTATTACAACTTAATGTGAAATGCATCTGTTTCCATAAGAACAACAGTGGCACCATTCATCCTTTGTAGTCTGTCCTTTGTTGTGTTCTCTATCTATTCTTGTAGATTTTTCCACTCTAGTAAACCAAACGCAAAACAAGAACTGATAACGTTTCAGCCAGAGCATGTATTAAGTTGGTGCTGGAAATTCAGTTTGTTCCTGCTTGCTGCCTGAATCATGCCAAATTAAATTATTGTTCAAGAGGGAGTTTATAACATAAAGGAACTGTTCTGATACTGTCCCAGCATTTCTTGAATGTGAAGTCTGTATCCAGCTACAGATATTTGTCTCTATCTAGTAGCAAAGACGGATATAGTCTCTGCATGCCTATATATGCATAAACCTCTCACTGTTAGCAAAATCCAAATGTACTACAATGTATTCAGCCTGTGTGTCTTAAATCAGTTGAACATCAGCCCAGCACTGCATCATTTTTTTAGAACCTGCACATATAGTTCTAAGTATAATATTTATTTAAGGCATGACCGAGCTGGTGGGCAAGACATTTTATCTGATGAACACTATTTAACTGAATTGACATTCAGCAGACAGCGAGGCATATTAATTCTTAGAAAGATATATATTTAGAAAACCTTAGACAAATTGAGAATAGAAAGAGCAAGATGTAACATGCTTTTTATTAATGTCTTGCCTGTGGAAAAAGGTGAATTTGATTATTTGTATTCTCTGAACCCAAAGGCACTGTGCCTTGCTCATAAATAGAGGAGTTTAGGTTTTAGCACCATCAGTCCTTTTAACCTCCACCATCATTTATTATGGAATTAAACAACATATTATTTACAATGATAGCTAATATGGCTGATGTGTTTTAACCAGTTTTCCCTTTCATTGTCTCTTAATCAGGTAACAGACATTAAAGAAAAACTAAAGCTCTCTAAAAAGTTCTGGTCAACATTCCCCTACACAATCTGCAAGGACGAACGAGTGACAGCCGGTTCGTTAAATGAGGAGGACTGCTGGAACGGCCATACCAAGGCAAGGTGAGGTGGACCCTTTCTCATCGGACTTGGTCCAAATCCCCATCAGGCCTGAAGCAATCACAAAATGGAGGGAATTTTACAAAGCTATTTGTAAGAGCAAAATAGAAATGGGGAGAACAAGTAATTGTTCACACGTAGTTTGGAGCTGAGATTACCTATTGTCAAGGTGCCATTAAAGCTAGAGTGTGAGTAACTGTAAATGTGCACAGCGTGCCAGCATGTGAACGCAGAAAATGTTCACTGGTTCAGCTCCAGGAAGATAATTTATACTGAGATTTCAAAGAGCTCTTTAGCTCCATTTAGTATCCCTGTGTTGGGACTGACAGCTTGTGAAGCAATTGCACTCTTGGGATACCATACTAGGATGAAGCAGAAATTGGAATTTTGGCTCTATTTACTATTGGCTGGCAAAGCTTAGGGCTATTTGCTGTGGGGGGAAAAAAAAAAAAAGAGAGAGAGAGAGAGAGAGAGTCAGAGAGAGAAAGAAAAGAAAGAAAGGAAAGGAAAGGAAGGAAGAAAGAAAGAGAGAGAGAGAAGAAAGGGGGGAAAAGAAAAGAAAAAGAGAAAAAAATGGCCAGCAGAGAATAAATATAATACTCATAGTTATCTTGTGCAGAAGGCTTGACCTTATGTTACTTTATCAAAAACACTAGGTCATCTGCCTTTTTTATGTGATGACTTTTCTGTGAGTTTTAATTTCGAGGTTTGCATGTCTCTGGCTTTGGCCAGGCTGGTGCTAGCTGATGAGCAGTGTCTCCAAGTGTCCTAATGTGGATTCATCAGCAGACAAAGGAGAGGATCTGATTAACCCTGCAGAGAAAGGGAGAGAAGGATTGACTCAAGGAGTATAATAGGGACAGTCTGGTCTTGGGTCTGCAGCTGTAGCCTGTGACTTTGAGGAGACAGGAGGAGTTGAAGGGTTTGAGTGTCCAGTGAGTGCTGTTTCTAGAGAGTAGTAACACCTCTTCCTCTTTATCTTCCTTTTACCCAATGATACAAATGAAGCTATAATTTAAATTAAATAAAAATAAATAAAAATTTTAAAAAAATAAAAACAACCCAGTAAGAAAAAATAAAAGCTAGACAAACACATAAAATATAAAAACTCAGTGCAAATAACAGAACATAACAAAAACTCACAAACCTGTTAAGTATCATTTTGCATGGATGGCTGGGTAGGTGGGTGGATGGACAGATACAAAGACGGGTGGCACCCATGCCACTACCTCGCCAGTTTTATGAGAAACACACTACAGGGAGAGGTCTTGCAGTGAATACATGCCCTTTCACTATGCCTTACTGCATAATGCTCAGAATAATTCATTTCACAGACCAGAGCAGAGAGCTGTATGGGCTGCTGCTAGTCCATTCAACCCACCTTGAGATGCACATGAAAAAATCTGTCCAAAAGCAGGAGCACTCTTACAGGCCGCTGCTCCATTCCTTCGTCCCAGATCCAGGGAAAGCCCCTGGGGACTCTGACAAAGACACCTGAGAGGAGCGTCTGGCTGTTACAGCATTCATCACAAAGGAACAGCGTGAAGAGAGAAATAAAGATGTGTTTTTACCTTCCTCTATAATATCTGTTCTCATAGGTGTGCTTTGTAAGCTATGACCCCAGGCTGGCATGCTGCAGTGGTTAAACAGAGTTTCCAGGCCTCACAGCTGGGTACCATGTGTCACATCAGGACGCACACATTAATAAGAGATATATGCTGCTCTTTCTACAAAAGAGCAGTCAAACCAACCTGCTAATATCCCTCCTTCCCACAGCCAGTGATAGTGTTTGTACCACATCTAGCAAATACTTTTCATCTCTCTTGTGCGCTAAAGGAACTAGCAAGAGCTCCAACTTTGGGGAGAGTTTTGTAGGTTCATTTTAAGCTTTTCATCCTCCTTTTGCAGAATTTACCATGTGGGAAACCTGGTTGTTTTCATTAGGTTAATGTTCCGGAGTGGTTAAGAAAATCTATCCTCTGCTGATGATCTCCTTGATTAATTTAACACAGGCATTCCACTGGATGCAGAACCATAGCTTCACAGCATCACCTGAAAGCACAGTCTCAGCAGAACTAACCACAGCTCCTCTATTTGTTTTCTATTTTGCATGCATTCACAAAGGAAATGCATAATCATAATCTTAATAACAGAATTCAATAAATGCTTCAGGTGGAGAGAATAGTAATGAATCAGAGAGATACCATAAGATGTCATGGCCTGTATATGAAATAATATTGAAAATGTAATTAGCTTGATATGCAAAATCACCTCCTGACTGGTGAACAAAGATATTTACTGCGGCGTAAAGAAAAATCATAAATGTTTCCATAACCATATTGACTACCATCTGATAGCAAACACTAGTTTGAAAGAACAAGGGTAGCAATATCTGGCCACTGTGCATATATCTACTTTTGTTCATTATGTAGTCTGTTACAAGCAACCTTGTGCTACAAAAAGAGTTGCATTTTGAGTTCCAGAGAATATGATAGCAGCTCATAAGAAAATAAAAGGAAGGGAAGGCAAGGCAAGGCAAGGCAAGGCAAGGCAAGGCAAGGCAAGGCAAGGCAAGAAGAAATTTAATCACTTCCTGTTTTCCCTAGATATTAGTACTACAAATGAAAAGACAACATGTTGTTGGTTACTGCTGGGAAAGGAGATTGTTGCTGGGTTTTGGTCAGAACTTGTGACTGTATAAAGAATTAGAAACTGAATTGCCAGATACAGGTTATGTTTCATATTTCATTTTACACATCGCCCTCCAATGATGCTTTTGCAGGAAAAAAAAAAGTTACAAACCTGAGATCACACAGAATGAAAGCTAGGCTTCCTCCTGAGAGAGACATTACACCAAGGTCACTTGTGGTTATTGCAGTCCCCAGATATCGCACTGTTGCCATGATTAATTTGCAGTGACACCAGCAGGGGCTAAATGAAGTTTTCCAATTCACAAATAATCATGGAGTAACAGAGTGATCCATTATGGCGTTCTGGAAGGGTGCACTTGGCATGTTGCTGATCCTCTGTGAAGAGAGGTTTTAATCAGGTCACCTCAGGTAGAAACCAGGTGCTGTGCAAATGGGAAAACATTCATTAGGTGGATGAATCTCTCTTTTGGAAAATCAATTTAAAAAAAAAAAAAAAGATCCTTCAGACAAAGTGCCTTTCAGAGAGATGCCAAGCAGAGATTCCCATCATATCCGTATTCATTAAAAAAAAAAATGAACATAATTTTACGTTTAAATAATGGTTGTCTTCTGCCAGATGCAGAGACAGATTTTTTTAACACATTTAGAACCTAAAACCATCATTAAGACCAAACTTTAGAAATGTAGCTCCTCTTCTACCTGCAAATAAATCCTTAACAACAGCTGATAACCTCTTCACTAATACATGTTTTCCAGAAATTAAGGGAATTTCCCAGGAATTTAGGAACTCAAGCTTTAGGAGGATCTACACTGAATCCCAGATATTATTCCTTGAATAAACCAAGTGATTGTTACTGCAGTGAGAACACTACCCAAATCTGCAACCACTCTGATGGCTGGGAGAAGGGCATCAAATTGCTCCAACCACCCTCAGCCAACTGGGTTTAACCAACCTATGTGAGAGATGGTACTTATGTCAAGAACACATAGATAAAAGCTAAAAAAGCTAAAGAGAGCTCTTAAAAAAAAAAAATACTGCAATTTTCAGTGTTAAATACAAAACTAAATGGTATTTCAGCAAAATGAGCAAGGACCAAGTCTCAGCCAGCATGAATTTTTCTCCTCATGCTACATGTGGGTGAGCACCTACTCCCCTTGCAGAGATCCTGGTGAATCTCAGCTGGGAAGAAGCACTGACCAGAGCAGCGCCTGCCCTGAGCAAGTGACTCTTTGCGGGCCAGCAAGGCTTGCAAAGAGAATGAGCAGAATGTGCTTTACCCAGGTAGGCAAAGACAACCATTTAGTGCCACCAGTGGAAGTGTGAATAAACCACTTCTTGGTAAGTGCAAAAACTGCCTATTCTTAACTGCTGGTTCTAGTTTATTTTTGTGGCTTCTTTAAAAAAAAAAAAAATGGCAGATGAACAATTCCCTCCTTCTGGCTCCTCAAGCTTTGCTCCAACGTGGTTAAGAAATTATTAAAATACTGAAAACATCCTTTGAGGGTTACCTCCTGAGCAAACAGATTCAGATGAGGTGATCTAGTTAGCCAAACAAGCTAGTTTTCCACTGCACTTATCGTTCTGGACCAGCTGTGACTGCCTACCCTCATCTCAGCCTGAGTAAGCTTGTGCTGGATTTTGTGCTGTATTGCCTACAGTTCTGGGCACCTGGAAAAACTCCAGTACTGCCAGCGTGGGATGCTCCAGTTCTACTGCAAACAGCTGCCGTGGTGGCAAAATATGGAGAACATTGCCCTTAAAGGCAGATGTCTTTTAAAAAACAGAATGTTCCTCTTTTTTTTTTTTTTTTTTTTTTGTGTGTGTGTTGTGGTTTTGGTTTTGTTTTGGTGTTTTAGTTTGTTGTTTTGTTTTGTTTTTTGATAGCTACAGCTTTTATGTAAATGGTCAGAAAGATTTATCAGCCATTTTTAGACATAAAAAGGAAGCAAACACCCTAGAACATTAAATTGATATTAAAGGAGGGGGGAGAGGGAGAGAGAGTGGTTTTAAATAGGCTTTGTGGCTATGGTGTGCCAAAAAACATTTTTGTTGTCTCTGCTGAGACAAGCAAGAACTGCAGAAAGGCTAAGAGGAACACAAAGCATTAATATTTTAGAAAACAATGTAAATTACACTAAACTCCTGACATAGCTGAACAAGGAGCAAACAGCAGAAAACAAACAGCATTGTTCAGCTTCTCTATAGTCAGAGGACTAAGAATGCTGGGTTTGGGGGTTTTTTATTTGTTCTTTTGCTAGGAGAATGCAAAGAATAGACACAGATTCAGGTTGGCATGATTTTGGTTTGTGGCTTTTTTTTCATTTATAATGGGCATACAGCTCTTGTAATGGCCAGGCACACATAAAGATCATTAGTGAGAGCAGAAGCAGCAACAAAACTTTAAATTCACAAGGGTGTCTCCACTTACAGAACTGCAGCAAAAGCAGCTGTGTGCAACAACTTTGCCCAGCCTGCAACAAATCTTCTGTCAAAAAGTGGTCCCAAGGCAAGACTTCCAATTCAGTGCAACTTAACCCTACCTCGCACACATCAAAATGCTTCTGTCTGAACATGTGCTGGGATGCTTCTCAGAGGCTGCCACTCAAGAAACACCGTGGGCTGCATGTTTCCATATCTGTACCAGTCCTTTAAAGAAGGAAAACCAATTCAAAGATATTTGCATTCAATATAAGCTTTTCTGATTTTTTTTTGCCCCTGAGGAAGTAGGTAAACTAGTTCAGTAATGAAGGCAGAATTCAGCTTCACATTCAGACATGTAAATTCGCACATTTAAATACAGATGCCTGTGAGTGAGCTTACAGACAATAAGGAGTCAAATGTGTTGCCCAAGCTAGAGTAGACAGATATGACACGGGAGACTACCTGCTAGAGATGGGGCAAGACCTGCTAGAGCATTTTAAAAAATCACCCGTGTTAAGGTGCCTGAACAGAGACCCAATATCCAGTCAGTGTTGCAACTGCCTAAACACTCTTAGCTACTGCTATGTGAGATGCTGTCATGAAGATATCTTCATGAAGCTGGCAAATAAGACACTGGACCTATGAGATATTCAAACCTTACTGGGGTGATAGCAGGACACCGAAAGGGACACCTTTTAGATAAAGTGACACTCAGCACTCAACACACAACACACTTACTTAAAGAAAGGTACCTAATATCATGTTAGATGCTCCAGACATCCAAGACCTCCCCATCAAGCCTATAGATATGATGCAGGACCTATGGGAAAGCCTCACCTTTCAGGGCTGGTAACCAGAGAAGAGGAGGAATAACCAAGAGCAACTGAAATTTTACCAGATGTCTATGTTTGTGCAACTAAACCCCAGCAGATGAAATCTAATGAACTAGTCATCTGGCCAAAGACATGTAGGACCCCAACACCTCTCCCCACACCACTGATGAATATGCCTCTGGCTAATGTTGGCTAGATTGTTAGTCAGGCATTGGAACAGGTTGCCCAGGGAAGTGGTGGCATCTCTGTCCCTGAATGTGTTCAAGGAACGGTTGGACCTGGTGCTTAGGGACATGGTTTAGTGGGTGACATTGGTGGTAGGGGGATGGTTGGACCAGATAATCTTGGAGGTCTTTTCCAACCTTAATGATTCTGTGATTCTGTGATTCTATGATTCTATTTTTTATGACATCACGATGACCAGATCTGGCGAGAGTGGTACTCTGCTCATATTCACACACGTATATGTAGACATAAGTTTTGATACCTACAGAAACCTAAAGATGAGTTCTCAGCCTAACCCTTATTTTTTTTTTTGTCGTAAATGCCGAGAGGTTCATTTGCCTGCGATTTTAAGTATCCACCTAACTTTTAGGTGATTAGATGGTGATGGATTTCTTGCGATCCACATTCAGTATGGCTAACTTGCCCATCTAGGTTAAGGTGCACCACACCATTCTCATGAGAGGTGAACCAACCTGGAGAGCACATCTTGGGGGCTAGCTGTACTTGTTGGCTCCCATCTTTCCCCACCACATACCATACCAGAAATCTAGGGACATCTGTGCCAAAATTAGATGTCTGCATTATTCATGCTGGATCACAGTTTCATGTTCTTAATGTGAAAACTTCTCTGAGCCATGCTGATATGATTTTTAAATGCCTGAAGTTTGATGAATTTGCTTAAAGCTTGATGAATTGATCTGTGTGATGCTCCCTGTAGAAATGTTAACACTCATCTTACCTAAAAACAGATTTAGGCAGTAAAGTCTAGATTTGCATGCCTTATTTGATAATTAGATGTGGAATAGTCAAGCCCAGTTTATGTTGAAACAACGCTTTCCGTCACATCTTATATTTTCCCTTTTTAGAAACATTTTCTCTTACAGACCTACTGTAATGCAGCTGTTGGTTCTGCATCCCCAGCACTTCATATAAAACCATCCATATTTTCAAATAAGTTTTAAAATGTCTCCTTTGTATATCATTTGTTGCAGTTTATCCTTTGAAAGCGATTGTAGTTCCTCCATGCCAGGAATGTTTTGGGGATCATCAGATCCTGATGCAGATACTGGCAGGGGGTGACAGACTGAAATCACTTTCTATAACTGAAAGAACTGGCACATTTAAAGTTAGATGATCTTCAGAAGGACATCTGACCCGCACTGATCACAGAATGTGAACCTCAATAAAAAGCAAACACCAGAGCACTCTCTAACCACATTAAGTCTCCAAACTAGCTCATATTCTCTCCATATAAAAAGCTTACTTAAGAAGTCACTACATTCTTCTTTTATTATTGACAATAAGACAAGAGGAAATCAAACATAAATCAGTCAAAGAAAGCCTGTGAACTGCAGTTCACAGCTAGCCATAGCTTCTCATGGATGGTTTGCTATAAAGAGCAGCTAACTCTTCATAAAAAAGGAAAGCAATCCACACAAATGCTCAGAGATTTAAGATCACTTTTAGCTGCTAATAGCTATGGCCTTTGTTATGGACAAGATACTGGGCAAGATCAACATCTTCTCCAAGCCGGTAGGACAATGCTTATATTCTTACTTTTTTTAATCAACTGCACCTTGAAGTCACTGATTTACTTCAAGGCTGAGTAATTTGTCTACAGCAGCCATTTCATTTGTAGAGACGTGTGACAGATGGAGGTGCTGTTCCTTTGCAGCTCAGAGCTTTCCTGCGTGCCAAGGTCTCCATCCTGCTGCCTCCAGGCAGCTCTGCAAAATTATTTCCAATTTCTATCTTTGGTGATTTGATTCATAACATTGCAGTCTGCAGTCGTTTGTGCTAGGGGAGGTAGCTCTGTATTCTCAATGTAGTTTAGACTGTACCACAAGAGTCTGGATGGGATCCCTATAGCACTGTTATTTCTTGTTATGGTACCAGTGAAACATCAAGAAATGCAGTTTGAGGCTGGGTGTTTTTGGCAGTCATGTTTCGTTCTTCTGTGTTCACACTCCCCTGGGATTATTCTCATGTAGGCTTTCAGAGGCCACTGATGACAAATGAGTCTCATCTTGTGAAGCAAGCACCTATTATGATGAGACTAAACCCTTTCCTGTCTCAGCAAAGCAGTCATCATTCTGTGAATCTCCAGAAGCAATACAAAACTGATTTTTGCTTAACCATGACTTCAGTAGGAAGTCCTTTCTTCTTCCATACTTTCAAATGTTTTTTAAGGAATATATTTATTTTCCAGACCCGTACAAACAGAACACTGGCACCAGAGCCAAATTTGAATACAGATAGCGAATTAGATTGGCACCAGTAAGAGAGAAGTAAAATACTTTTAAAACTACATTTGGTACCAGACATCATGAAAGTTTGCCATTAGTAGACTAGACTGTTCTATGCACGCACATGAGGAGTTCTACAGACATCAGTAGGATAGCCTGTTTTGTAGGCTAATTACAAAATGCATCATAACCTGATAATGAACATGAGCAAAGGGTAGATCTGCCCCAAATCCCTTGCAACCTAAATATGAGACAAAGAAAGTAGATTAAAAAAGATAAGAGAGAACAGGGAAGCAGTGATACGGTATTTTCTCAGGATACAATGCCAGCACAGAGAATAATGTCAGCCTTTTATCAGCCCAGCAGCTGTAAAAGGCACAGATAATTTTTTACAGCAATTCAAAGTCAGAAATAAGGTAGCTTTGCAGATGCCTATAAGGAGTACCTATGAGTACAGAGAGCAGCAAGGGACAAAGTGTGCATACTTAACAAAAGATGATGGAGATTTTTACTGTAGAATGATTGGAGGAATAGGCTGATTTTCTAGGAGAGAGATCTGCAAAAACACTCTTGATCCCTGTGAGCCGCATAAGACTGCATTTGCCAAGGTCATAGAAGGGAATGCTGCAGTAATCAAGAAAAGATAAGCTAGAAGCCTGAATAAAAATTTCAGATATGTGGATGGATAGGAAATGCCATACCTTAAATATGTTATGCACGAAGTATGTGGAAGATGCACCCATAGCCCATTTGTAAGGAATAAGGACTGAATGAAAGAGAATACTGGAGTCTGGTGAATTACCACCACCATTTATAAGTCTGGATGTCAGATGTGCTGGAGTTCACTGTGGTCAAAAAAAAAGAATGTGAGGAAGGACTGGAGAAGAAAATGAATTAAGTACTTCCTTTAATCAAGGAGGGTATAAGGCCTCAAGATTGGCTTCTGAACTATCTCAAAACAAATACACTATATATAACAAAGGAGTTCATAATTTTTAAGCACCAAGAAATAAAAACAGAAGAATGCACGGCTGGATGTTTAACTTAGTGCACAACTGTTCATATCAGTGCAGGATGTGCAGTGACTTACTGCTGGATGGTGAATCTCTTCCATAGATTACAGTCGGTGCACGTGCTGGGGAGTATGTGAATAGTTATGAGGTTGGAGAGCTTAAATCCTTTCTTCTTTCCACACAGCCAGGATACTTAAAAGAGCCTTTAGAGTCTGTAAAATTAAAAACATATTTTTAACATGGTTTCAGTGGAGCTGCTAAAGAACTGCGTAATCATTATTGGTGTCAAATTGCTTTTTAGAGCATTTACTGTTCAGTCTATTTCTGCAATGTACTGCATTCAAACTAATCATTCACCCTACCATATAGATACTTGCCTGAAATTATGAATGATGGCTTGACCAACCAAATCAACAATCCAGAAGTAGATGTGGACATCACAAGGCCAGACACCTTCATTCGACAACAAATCATGGCTTTACGTGTCATGACTAACAAACTGAAGAATGCGTATAATGGAAATGATGTCAACTTCCAGGATACAAGTAAGAAACCATTAGCTGTCATTAAATAACCATATTTTTGAAATACATTAATAAATCATTCCCATTTAAATGGTTTTCCTTTGTGTTTGTGCTCTCTGCTTCTGACAACATAAAAAAAAGTCTTACTCTGTTCCACAAAATCCCAATTACATATTTGTTCCTTTTGCTTCCCTTGTTTATCATCATATCAAGTGCATCAAAACACTGAGGGTTTTCCATTATGCTGTATTTCCATTAATTTCCATTAGGGGAGTCCACTCCTTTTTCAGAAGGGCATTTCAACACCTAATTAAATAACAGCAGCTTTCATTCGGATGCTTTATTGAATGAAAGTTACTACCCCAAATGCTTTCCCATGATGTTCATCCCCACCAGGGCACCGGGTGGGACAGGAACAAAGAAAGGGACAACAGCTTTAACCCAGGGCCCTCACCCTGTTTCTCTCATTATGCACCAGGTGATGAGACCAGTGGCTCCGGCAGCGGAAGCGGCTGTACAGACGACATCTGTCCCACTGAGTTCGATTTCATCACAACCGAAGCACCGCCTGTTGACTCCGACAGGAGGGAGGTGGAAGCTTCAGCCACGCAGCCTGGCCGGTCACTGCAGATGTTGCTTATCGTCTTCATCAGCCTCGTACTGCAGAGACAATGGAGATAATCCTGGATCTGGTCGGAGAAACTGTGTTTTAGCTAAAGAAACAGCCAACTTCCTTCTTTTCTTACACTCTTGGACGATGGACCATGCCACAAACACTTGCAGTTTTCTATGAGAAGAGAGCAGTACTGCAACCTGCTTCCCTTTTTGTTTTCCCAAAGAGTACCAGGTGCCAGACTGAACTGCTTCCTGTTTTTTGCAGATATCTCTGAAGACAATGTCCAATCTTGAGAGAATTCTTTCTCAGATCTTTATTACAGAAGACTTTTTGAGCTTCACTTCCTTTTATGCTGCAGAAGTAAAAGGATCTTACAGCGATTTTTTTTTCCCTGATGAGAAAAAAAAAAAAAAGGTGTGGGAGGGAAACCAAGAAAACAGTTTCTTTCTGAATTGGGCCTAACTCAAGTCTGCTGCATTTCAACTGAAAATCAACACAACAAAACAAAACAAAAGACAAGAAAGAAAAAAAAAATGCAACTGTTCTTCACTGACAGCCAGGTTTCTTTTAGGAACTTCTGTGGGATGATTCACGTCATCAGAATGATCATTGCTATAGGGAGGCAGTCTGGATTTTTTTCCGACACAAAAGTTTGTCTCAACGGTGAATGTCTTGCACTCCATCTGCCAACCACATCAGATTGGTATGAAGGTATAGAAAGTTGAAAAATAAGTTTATCTTTTAGTATGACAGTAACTCCACTAGCTTCAGAATATCATGTTACAATTTCTTAGGATTTAAATCTTAACACCCAGAAAAAAAAAATGAAAAAAAAAAGAAAGAAAAAAAAAGAGTAGTAGCACGATTTTGCCTAGCTTCTTTTAGTATTTATCCATGTTATACAATTGGCACAGATTTCCACATAGCTCGCCATCAGCCGTGGTGGTAATGCTAAACAACTTTCCTGATAAATCTCCCCTCAAGGGTTTGGACAGAAAATAATCTCTTGTGATAAAATCTCTTTCCTTTTGTCACTGTTCTGACATCGATTAGGACTTTCTGCTACTATGTTTATTATCCTACCAAGATGGCAATTCTCTAATGGACTAACAACAGCGACCGGATCAATAGTGTGTTTCACATCTAACTACATCTTTCATATCAGTTAATTTCAGTATCACAAGGATTTCTTCTACAACTTTCAGAACAAACAAGTATATAGTACTGACATGGAGATTTCTTTCACTTTTTTAGTCTTAGTATGATCATCTATTTTTATATATATAAATATATATATAAATCACAGATTTTAACTTCTTAATTACAAGCTCAGGGTTGACACTTCTTTCTAAAGAAAAAAAATGTTTGGTCAACCAGCTCTTCTTTTTTTGTGCTACTCTGAAAAGCAACCCTTTAATGACTGGTCAGCATGAAAATCAAAGAAGAGAATTTTTTACATATCCAGTTGTCCATTTCTTAACAGGTTTGCAGGGTGGGGGAGAAAACCTCTCTCAACCTTGTGTATTTGTGTGAGCATGGGAATTTGTGTGATAGGCCTAGAGAAGGACACGGATGTCATTTGTGAAGGCAATTTTACTTGCAGATTCTTCAAGGATACATTGCTTTAATAATCATTGCTTGGATGGCTGTGGTCCTGGATAGAGTTTCCGTGATTTGCATCTGATTGTAAGACCTGAGATGGAAGCTATTTAAATCCTGGACAAATGAGTGTCAACAAGCAGACATCAAAGACTTCCCTCCTCCATCAGCCACAGACAAAGGGCTTCTGTGACAATTCTGTGTGGTGCTGAAATGATTCACCAGAAACTCATTTCCTGATTCTTATGGTGACTCTGGAAATGGTATAGACAAATTATGAAAACATTGCAAAGTCATCCAACCACATAACAATTTAACAACAGAGCAGGTAGATCATATCCATTGCAATCTCTTTTTCTTGTCAAATTATAATTAGCTATCGATTTAGGCACGAAATTAAAGTAGAAAACACACAGCACATTAGGATAAAGGATACTTAAGCACTTTTACCAAAAAGTATTTACAAACTATCTATACAGTATGTCTAAAAAAAGTATTTTTTTTTCATTTGTTTACTTTGCAGTATAATGATCTATTCTTCTTGGTCCAACCTAGTGTGCAGGAGTCACTGGCTAGATGTTCAGACCATGCATGTCCTACACCAGCCTTAGCAGTGTTTCCTGCAACTCCGTTGGCTCACTCTAGAGAGGACCTCATGATTCAGCACTTAATACCTTCAGAAAGTTAAGCAGTGTTTAAGCCATTTCTCACAGGCTTTTTTGTTGACCATGGTGCAGCAGGTACTGAGCAGAGGATCTTCTCTTTGAGTTTTGGTTCTTTGTGTTGTTTTTTGTTTGTTTGTTTTGTTTTGTTTTTTTGCGAACTTGCATATACATCCTCCTACAAGGAGAGTCCTGTAAAATAAAACTCTCCCCGGTCCATCTCTTTCTACCTATATACACATCTTTTTTGTGCTATTCCTCCTCAGCAACCTTGTTTCAGAACAAGCTGAGTTTCATTTTTATTACCCCATTGTGTATTTATTCCATGGCAACTGATACTATTTCCATCAGCTTATTCTGGGCCTGGAAGTTTATTGACAGGTAATGAAATCCAGCCCCTGAGGCAGGTCCTCCACTGTAGCTGCTTCACACTGGTGGACTCCAAGGGTCTTTGTGTTAGGCTTGGCCTGGGGTTAGCTGATCTGATGACTGTGGGTTTGATGATCTGGTGTGTGAACTGGGTGTCCAGTGTGCCCTCAGCTATTTGTAGACCTCCATGGATCATGTGCAAGGAGTAAGAGGGATTGCTAGGAACTAGGGGCTTGCTGATGGCTGTTCTCGGAGGGGGGTAAATGTCCTAGCAAGGAGGTTGCAGGAGGGGCCCCGCTCTGCTTGGGCTGAATCTTACAAACTGATGGTAAATAAACCCAACTGGTCTCTGCTGAAATGTGATTGTCTCGTGGGAGTTCTGTCAGAAATTTATGTCTTTCATATTATTCTTTTGTTTATTTTTCTACTATGCGTGGCAGTATCTTGTCAGGAGATGGAGATCCCTTTGCATGAAGTATTAGGCATACATTTCTTTAATAGTCCCAGAAGGTTGAATATTCTCTTTACAAGTTGTATTTCTCTGAGATTAAGAGAGCTATTAAATCTACAGAGCAAATGAAATTGGGGAGGAAGGAAAGAAAAGGAAGAACAGTCATGTTCATAAATGCGAGAATCTACATAATTTCCAGCACTTCTATTTGCACCTCCTTTACATCCAATAACTCTTCTTTTAAGGTAATTTTTTCATGTGCCACAATTCAAATATTTCTCTTCTGCTAACAGCTGGTAAAGGAATAATAAAGAAGACAATTACCTGTTCAAGAAAAAAGGACACCATTTCTAAGGAAAAATCCTTTTACTGTATAAACCCTTTATGCTGTGCAACCCGGTTCTTGCCTTTATATGTTCTTTAAAGAGGAGGTTCTTTAAAAATCAGATGCAATGAATCACATAGCCAGTGCTAAAGAGCCCTGCAAGGTTTTCCACTTCATTATTAATTAAATTGATTTTGCATTGGCCCAAATTTTTAGTGTTTAGTGTACTGCAGGTTTTTTCTACTGATGACTTTGTGCACACTCCTGTAACTGCAGAGCAAACTACCTGAGGTCTGGCTACATCTTAGGCGTTTCAGAAAAGAGAATCAGAAATAATTGAAAAGAGAGGATAGAAAATTCCCACTAAAGAGTAAGAACAGAAGAACCTGTGCCCCAGGGTTCTGTTAAGGGCTGATCTATCCCAGTTCCCTAAAAGCATCACAGACCTCTGTCCACAGAAAGCTCACAAAATCGGATTCTCAGTCATACAAATCAGCCCAGTTCTGTGTGATTTTAGCAAGGATCATTACAGCTGCACATTCCCACAGCTGTGTGAACCTGTTTGAGTTGCTTCCGTGCAAAATGGCTATGAGCAAGAGCTGTTCTTGGGAGGTAGGCTCCATGTACATGGTCTCAGCAGGTAGCAGTTGCCTTCATTTTGCTAACTGACCCTGAATCATTATCAAATGTAACTATACTTATTCAATGAGACTTTTTTATTACTTCAACATAAAAAGAAATAAGTTACAGCACTAATGCGAGTTGTGTTATTTGTTTTTAATTCACTCCCAAAGATAATCCATTAAAACTGAATACAGGAAATTGTAGAATGATTCTGATGGAAAAATCATGTTTCTACAGTTTCGTTATGGAAACAAACGTCTGGACAGACTTCAGATATTAAGAACAAATTCACATTTCTCAAACCACAAAGCTAGTATTTACTATATTAACCCACAAATTTTCAAACCTGCTAGATGAGAATGAATAGAAATAACATCAGCAAAACATAGCATCGCAAAAGCCCTAATTTCAAAGGGAAATTGAAAGGCTAAGGCTTAGCTGTAGGGTTGAGAATATGTTGTCAAAATGCATTAGAACAGCAATGCATACTTTCAGGAAAATTGGAGCAGGTGATGCACCAAATAGGGCAATGTTTCCGTTCCAGCTACTCACATGGTCTGTGATTATCATATTAACATGTGTAATTATGAATCTTTTTTGAAAAAAATACTGATAGAGACCATAGTGTCGTGATAACAGTGTACATGAAAGATAAGCAGTATGTTATTAACCCTTTTCTCATCCAATGAAAAGCATAGGAGACCTAATGGAGAACCAAAAACTTTAATATTGACTTTTAAAATAAACTTCTAGCATCAAGCAAGAGAGATGGTCTCAAATTAATCTAGTCAGACCATTTTCTGTCAGTCTATTGTATTTAAACTTGCTGACCAATATAACTAAACAATCGCTTGAGCATTATTAGTCAGTGTAATATGAAGCATTCACTGCAAGTACTTACTCCTTTTTCTGCTGAACTTCCTGCATAGTTTACAGCTCTGATTGTGCATCGCATGCAACCGCTGCATTGCACTTGTGAAATCCCATCCCATCCCTCACTGAAGTAAATGAGAGCTTTGTCATTGGCTTCAGTGAAACAAGGATTTGGGCTACAAAAAGGCAGAGTAAAGTAAGTCCTTTTTTCTGGAAGCTGTTCATATTTGATGTCTTTCTGACTCTCAGAAAAACAGCAACATTGTCCATTAAAAGGTGACATTAGCATCCTCACGTGTGTTTCCAAACTTTACTTCAAAGCAGTTGCAGTCTTCATGCCCAGCTTCCCCACAGCTGAGGTCTCTGGACTTCCCAGAAGTTGAAGAAAGTCACATAGGTTTGTCCTTAGCTTGGACCATTAAACAAACCATTGATTTTTATATAGAAAATAGGACAGTGTTTCAATCATCTCTCCTTTCAACTTATTTTTGATTATGTAGCATTGATACTTAACAGCACAACATGGTTGAAAGGCTTCTGTCTCATGGCACACTGGAATTATTTTTTTCTGCTTATTTATCCTCCTTTATTCTGGCACCAGGATATCTGTGAGTTTTCATGCTTTAATCACTTTAATCATCCAGTGGTGTAGTTTGTTTATCAAATTAAGAACAGATGCATTACCAAAAGAAGTTGTCCTTTTTCTTGCAAAGGATGAAGAAAATAAAAGTATCTATTCATCATTAGAAAAAAAAAAAGTACGGAATGTCAACCATTTATCTTAGATATAGTGGAGTACCTTCTGTCAGTACCTCTGAAGACCTTTTAATGCCAAATTTCCAGGGAAGACAAATGTACTTCCTCTGAAAAAGAAAAGAAAAAAAAAAAAAGTACAATTTTATGAAAAAAAAATGTATAAGGCTTTTAGTTCCTAGTGGCAGGCAAGATGGGAAGAAATGTACCTTCTTCAAAGTGAGAGGCTAGTCATTTAGGCAGTTATGCTGCTCTCCCTCCTGGAGCTGCTTCTAACCCTGCCCAGGGCTCTGTTGAGCTCCCACTCAGATCACCCGAGGCAAGGACCCTCCTGGGAGGGCCATTTCTCCCTGCCAGCAGGGACTGCATTCTTCCAAAATGTTTGGAGAGACAACTGAGGAGTGAGTGAGAGGAGCAACGACTTCACAGTGACACCGGGCAGATACATGACTGTAAGAGCTTAGCTGTTGTTAAGTCACACAAGGAATGTCCAGGGCTCCTCACTGCTGTCCAGCTCTTACCTTTACCTACTGTCTGTGAATTTTCTGTGTAATCCAGTTAAAACCATCCACTTGTGTACATAGCAAAGACACAATGTAACAAGTCAGTGATGTTTCTCTACTCTTCTGCAAGGTATCTCTTTCTCTCTCTCATCTTCATTTCCAGGTGCTTTGCCTAATTATCTTCCAGTGTGTGAGGAAGAATTTACTACCGAAAACAGACTTCTATGTCTTTCCTAACTTTTTCTATGAAAGTATAAATTATTTAGTAACACAAGTCCTTTGCATTCTCACAAAAATAACTTAATTCCATTACACATCCAGTGAGTTTTCTTCTCAAGACTAAAGAGGTCCCTCGTGTGGACTTAGGAGAAAACCCAAACTCCAGTCATTGAACCAAGGTTTAGCAGGGGTCTCCCAAATTCCACTAAATAGTCCAAACACCAGGTTATAGGTGAGCTGTGGTATTTCTCCCCTCTGTGCCCTCAAAGTATCCTGGACCTGAAAAATCTTTCAAAATTAATGTTTCATCAAAGCTAGTGCACTCGAGAAAAAAAAAAAAATCCTTTTTAGCAAACGAGTGTTTTCTGATGATAAACATTTCTAAGCTTTCTGTGGCTCTCCCTCCTCCTGCGTGCCACACATCCTTGTCTGTCTTTGAGTCACCAGGGTCCCCATGACTGTTTTCTTCTCCAGGCTGAACTCTTTTCAGTCATTTTAGCTCACTGGATTTTCTATCTCCCTTCCCCAGAGCGCTATGCCTTTGGTAACACTTCAAGCTTTTTTTTTTTTTTTTTCTTTTTTCTTTTATTTTCAGACAACAGATGTACCAACAAAGAGATCTGGTCCACTTCTCTTTATGATTTGTTTGTTTGTTTGTTTGTTTGTTTTCCAGGCTTTAGCAGGACCTACCTTTACCTTTTATTTTCCATTCCAAACATATACTATCAGGAGCATGTTCTTCACCACCTGAGATAAATCTTTTTTTCAATCTAATGCAGCATTACAATTTATAGATTACATTTTGACTTATTCAGTTGTGGCAAAATTTTTTTTCTTCCCTGTAACTATAGCATGTACTTTGTATTTCATTACTGTCTGCTGTGCTGATGAGCCAGCAAAGCCAATGGCAAGGAATTTGTAGATTTTCTGTAGCAAGATTAACTGAACAGGTAACGCTGTCAGGAAACATTTCATATCCATTTTGTAACTGATTGTTTTGAAGTTTGGTGATGGATTTATTTTTTTCCTTTCATTTTATTTAACATTTACAATTTCATTTGATTTACTTTCTTACTGGCTATGTGTATATTATATTATATGCATGTAACATAATTATAGATGAACTGTTACAGTCTTTAGATAACACAGACAAAATTTAAGTAGTTGGTCTATCTTTGTCTGCTTGTATGAACTGTGGAGTGATGAACACTCTTAAAAATCTACCCAAAGAGAAATTGGAGGAGTTCAGATTTCAGCTTTATGCTATTGGTTGAGCTTGAGACTGCAAGAATATTGAATATTTTGCAGATCATTTCTGAATATGTGTATGTACATGGTGGGAGGTGGGGAAGGGAGCACTTGCATCTCCAAAATATTCTGAAGCTTCTTTCCAACTTTTACCTAATCTGAAAGCACATTTACAAATGAATAGTTTGCATTCAGATGTTCAGAGATCTCAAACTACATAAAATGATGGACATCTATATACAGACTCCTCCCTGGTTACTTTGCTTTGTTGGTAAGCAATATCGTTTAATTTCCACTAGCAATTTTGTTACATTTAGTAAATTCAAAGAAAGTGTGTAATTGAAACAGGTCAGATGTCTTGATTTGGGTTTCAATTGACATTTATAGTTGCCTGTTAAACTTTTACGACTCCAGATGTATGAACATTGCTTGAAAGCATGCAAATTGTTAGCTCCAGTTTTGATGCTGTATTTCTAGTTTAGTATTTAAAATAGGTAAATGTGAGTTGATGGAGGGGATGTTTGAAGGCAAGTCAAGTTTAGAATAAAATTGGTTTTACACAGAAATAGGGCTGAGTTGAGAAAGTCTCATTAAACATTAAACCTGCTTTTCTACAGATCCAATTTTAACATTTCAGCTTAATCTGACACCAAAATAAATAAATAAATAAATAAATAAATAAATAAGACTACAGATTCTGTTTATAGATCATACCTGAAACTAAATGATACAGCTTCAGCTTTAGGAGAGTTCCAATCAAAACGAAAGTCAAAGAAAAATCCCAAGTTCTCTCATTTCCAAATACTACTTATAATGATACATTATTTAGCAGCATATAACAGTGTGTGTGTGTATAGCAGTGTAGCAAGGCAGAGTTTGAACTTTTAAGGAAAAGGTTCTTTATGGCTTTATAACTTCAGAGAAGTAATGTACCATGGACAGGATCAGAAAAATATATACAATTGTTTTGATACATTTGTGAGATAGATTTCACAGAGCCCAATATTTTTTTGTGTAAAATGCCTTAAGTCACTTTCTGTAGGGCTAATGCAATTGAATTTTTTTCTGTATATAGCTTTTTATAATAATTACTTCGGATGCAACACTAGACTTTTCTTTCCACTACAATCATATACAGCCTTAGGATTACTAAGTATGATACACAGACTAGAAAAGCTCTGCATTATTAGCTGTAAATGCACTTTCAATCCATTTCAAGACTTAGAGCTTGGAAGCAAGAAGAGGTGACAGTGCCAAGAGCACCAAGACCTTCCTGATGGGCGATGCTTATGTCTTCTCAGGCTTTAAATCCTTTCCCGCCCACTCCTTTTCCTTTCCTGTCTTCAAGAAAACCAGCTGTGTCTTAAGGCCTAGGGTCATCCCACCTAGCACTAGGCACTTCAGGGAGCACAGCACTTGGCAGGGTTGTCTTTCTAGGTCTCTGCAGTTAGTCAGAAGAGATGGGCACCTCCAAAGCTGGGTTGGAGCTTCTCTCTCTTCCCTACACAGGCAGCCTGGGATGACAAGTTCTGTCATTTAGGCACCTCACTTAAGTGCCTGTAGGTAGATGCTGCTGGTGAGAATGAGGAGATCCAGGACTCTCTCAGACTCTCCCCTGTCCTTCCCCTTGTTGGCACAACGGTGCCTCTTCTTCATGCCAATGATGGAGTGGGGAGCCTGGACAGGAGTCCCAGGTAGGACGTCACAGTATAATGACTCCTTCGTTTCTGGGCCAAACCAATCCTGATGTAACTAGATGTACACCCAACGTACATTCACTGTGCTGAATTCTGCCTAATGCTGTTATGTTTATATTATTCCTTATAAGACTTTTCAACCTGTTCCTAGCTACGAACAGGCATTGTGGCTGCCTTCATTGTCCATATACACAAGGGGATGGAGCTCAAACACGTCTTTCCTAAAAACCCAGATGCCTTTCCAAGGCTGGTAAAAGCAGTGCAGGGGCTCAAGTCATCTCAGAGAGTTAGTGAGGAGTGAGGTGCACATCTCTGAAGGGCTGAGACCAGATTACTATAGTGCCTCAAGAGCGAGAGCAGAGATAAAAATACCTTTCAGGTTTAATCATTAATGCACGTATTTTTTGTCATTCTCAGCCCTTACTGCATCAATGAAAGGAAAGTACACATTTTTTGAAGAGGTCAGTAGAGCAGGCAAGGTTAATATGCACAGGATACTGCTAACAAACCACTAATACACTTCTTGCAAAATAGTTGATTGTTATGTGGCAGAAAATAACTTTTTAAAAGCTGAAAATAATTAAGTGCATCTTCCTCTGTAAGTCCTGCCATCTCCTGGGACTCCATAAAGAGGAAATCCTTTTTCTTTCCCCAGACTACCTTTTGGGGGCTGGTACTTGAAATGTGGCAGAAACCAAAAGTCCTAGTTGTAAGGCACCCATTCAATGTCTGATTTTCTATGTCTTCTGCTCTTCCACTTTGTTTTCATTTTTATATTTCGGAGAATGGCATACTCACATATTATATGTGGGCATGCATATTGCTCCCTATATACACATTTATTTACACATATACACACATATATATCTATATGAATGCAGCCACAAGCCAGTAATTTGCAAGTTCATATGATATAAAAGGGCATTGGAAGGACTCCATTTACCATAATACTTGACACAGACATAAAGAGGAGAGTACGAGGCAGGGACTTCTGCTTTCGAGATTATTATAACTTGTGTCTCTATAAATGTCGTTGCAATTTTCTGAAATAATTGTAGAAAGTGTGAGTCCACAGATGTTATTTGGCAACATCTGCTGGTACTAGTACGGAAAACATGAGGGAGAGGGGGAGGGAGGGAGAAAGAGAGAGAGAGCTATTGAGATAAAAACAGCAACCGAAATGGTATCTCATTCACAGTATTTTGGGGCTTTACTGTTTTGAATGTCATTATTTCTTGCTTTTGCTTTGAACACAGAAAAACTTGTAAAAGTTCATTAAGCTTTTCAGAACCCCTGCCTCCTTCCTTTCAGGCTACAATAATCAGTAAATGATGACTTTTCCATATTTATGAAAATACATCCTTCAAACATGAATTGGGTAAAATATTGATTATCAGAACTGCCACCCTATTTGGTTGTGTTTTTTATTACGATGAAATTCATAACCGACAGAGATCAGCTCTCGCTCCTAATGGTATCATCTGACACACACCCCCCTTGACTGAGTTACAGATTTGTAATCATACTGCCACTGTCCATCATCCAAGAACGACATGACACCACAATACCCAATGGATTATTCTCGTAGCCACTGGATCTTTTTCATCACATCTTTCCTTTCCACACACTTTCCTCCACAAAGTTTTGATTAGTAGAAATGCATTCAGATTTCCCTGTGGATAAAAGGAAGGGAAATGTCTGACATTTTCAAGACAACTTCAGATGGTACTGTTCAGCCCATTGCTTTTCCATTTCCCCTGGAGTCTTTACTAAGTCCAGTGCACAACAGTTAATGTGGTTTTCACAAAGCAGTGATCAGTAATGTAAATACCATTTCTTCCCTCAAGACTTATAATGAATTCTGTGTTTCTTATGCTTGTTTCTTTCACAATTTGTCATGTCAAGGATGTTAAAGATGATATTTGAAAATCACAGAACAGTTAAACTGTAAACTGCTGTGTTTCTGTCCATTAGTAAGAAAAGTTAGACTGCAGGGATATTTTGTTGGAAGGGTTGTATTAACAGTCATTTACATATATATATATTTGTAGCGCTATGCCTGCTTCCTTCATGTACCTTAAATTACTACCAGATAATGAATAACCCTCTATTAAACTCATTTTTTGTAATGCATCTTCCTAAAATATAGGCATTAGAAGACCTTGTTGCTCAGCCAAGGTAATTTTGCCTGGTGCAATATTGTGTTCCTAGACAAAGGCATTTGAAAAAGGCCATACATTTTATTTTCTAAATCAATACTTCCTTTTGCTGCCTACTGAAAAAATCATTTTTTAGTGCTTACAACACATTTGAGAGTTAGGATAGGATTGTAATATTCAGTAACAGACTGAGACAATAGCTAGCATTCTTAAAGATTAACTTTATTTGCCCTGTCTTTTGCCTGCAAATGTTATCTACCTAATGCTTTTCAGACAAGGTGTACCTTGTTAGTTTTTCTCCTTCATAGTATACATATATTAATGAGTATGTATTTTCATTGACAACAGTGTAAGGCAAGTTATTTCTCTCATAGCGTTATTCTACTGTTTATTCATGTGCATATTTTAAATTTCCAATGGCTTGTTGGAAAGTCTAATTGATTGTCACTGATTACTAGCCAAAGCTTTGCTTTTGTTAAGACACCATTACATAAAATTCTGATCACTAGGTGAAAGTTTAATTCTGATTAGTATTTCTTAAGGATATTCTTTTCAAATTCACAGCAAACTCTTTACCAGTGTATCTCCACAAAAGCAGTGTTAAAAATGTTAGAAAACAGTTTTTCCAGTTGTCTTTATTATGAGAAATAGACTTTCTTTGGTTAAACAAGAAAATACATTGACCTTTATATTCATCTTACCTTAATTGGACTGATAAAGCATTAAAATATAGAATCTATGATTAATTAACTCTCCATGCAGAGAGCACAATATCTCAGCTGAAAAAGATTGGATTGCTTATCAGGAAAGTCTTATTGATACAACACACAAAGTCATATGCAGACCGCCTATTACAGGTACTCAGCTGCAACAATTACTGTGCCATGCAATGTCAAGAAAGAAATGAGGAAGTCAAACTATCTGCCTCTCAACGCCATGAGATTTTGTCTGTCTATGCTGTCAACAGAGAGAAATGGGGAAACCCATACTCTCCACCTGCTGTAGGTGCATATATTTTTTCTCCTACTTCTCTCTGTTGACAGTACCAAGGTCTGGCATCATGGTATAGTAAGCTGTGTGAATGATTTGTGATTATTTTCAGTTTAGAAACCATTACAGACATGTACAATGCTCAAGCAGGTGGTTTGCACGCAGCCCATTAATCCAAGTATTAAGGACAGCTGATCAGAATCAGTCATTTTTGGTGAGGGAACTATTCCCATGTTTTTTGGATAAGGACTCTGTAATGTAACTTCCTTCAACCTAAAGTTAAAGGTGTCACAGCAATGACACAGCAATGAAACAATGTAATTTCTGCTGTGTGAGGACTATGCAATGGAGGATCAGAAACGCCTTCCCTAGCCTCTCTGGTCCTCCTTCCAATGAACCTAGTGAAAGTCTGCTATTGGCTCCAGTTCGAGGAGAAGCATATCTAACAAGTTTGATACTAACTGTTTAAACTTAAGCTTATATCTTTGGTGTCTCTCTCTTAAAAAACACCTGATGACACACATTTTATTCTTCCATAATTACAACAACAATGAAGCATGGGGCAATCTTTTACACTGTTGCTTAATATTTAGTACTGTATGTATAAATACTTGACACCTCAGTGAAGACTTTGACATGCCTTATTCATTCTAGTTATTTTTATGGTATTGGTTTTGTTAGATTGCTTTACCATATAAAGAATAAAACTATAACTGCTCTGACTTAAAATTGTCCAATTCATTTTTACACAAGATGTGTTAAACGTATCTATCCATCCTCATCAGTTCTTTGCATTCTCATCGCCATTCACTCATACCATGAAGGCAATGTATATTGGTGGTTTGAAAACAGGGATTTGATATTCTCTGATGGACTACAATAAATATCTGACATAAGTACATGGCTCATGGCTTGTGGTTTCTTGGCTGTAAAATGAAATGCACTCTCTGAAGGCCAGCAGTGTTAATCCCATGATTGCCAGCTACTGGAGAATAATGAGGTAAGATGAATCTTTAAAATAATTTATGAGGAGTTTGTTCTACAGCATTCTTTTTCCAGTTACATTCTATGTGCAAGTGATATACCTCTAAAATCTGTCAGAGAAATGAAGAACATTGAGGAAGTATCAAAAGTCATGACATCTAAGGATGACATTTCAAGCAGTAGTTATTTATCCACTCTCTTGCAAAAGACAAGAGCTTTCTCTGACTATATATAAGAGTTTTAAAAATGTTAATTTTTGTTTTCACTTAGTTCTGAGTCAATAAGACTGCAATCTAGTTTAATGGTAGCACTTTATTGCAACTGTTGAACCATAATAAACACTTTTTTTTTTTACATAACTGTAAAACCATTTAAAGCAAATCAATCTTAAAGAAATGTGGGATTTACCAAACAGAAGGGGTTTGTTTCTCCATTTTAATGCATTTGACTCATTCTAATTCTTGCAGTGGAGTCTAAGATTTCATACAAAGTCTTTAAACTGTTGATACAGCCTCCTTAAAATTCTTCTGTTGATTCAGATATAAGTTCAAGGGCATTGTTCAGCTGTCTATATATTGCTGTCTAGTGTCATTTGAAATAGTTTGGTTTAGCAAAGACATCTGCCCAGAGCCAGCAGATGTAACAGAGTACCTGCAGAGGCTCTGTATCCTTCTGGATTGGCAGCTGAACGTCCAAGCTGGATGGTCTCAAGAACTTCAAATTAAGTTAAAGACCCAAGTTTAGGCAACAGAATAAATTTTCTGAATTTGGGTGAGCTGAATTCCACCCTTATCTGGTACACACCTAGATTTAGGTGAGCTGAAGCTCACCCCAAGGAAGGCTTTTCGTAGTCTAAATAGAGGTAACAGTGCCATTCTGGATGCTGCGGGGTGTGTTTCATTTGCCCAAAGGATCTGTTGCACATCCTGTGTCTACATCTTCTACTCCCACACATTACATCTTGGATTTTTTAGGGTATCTCAAATGGCACCAAATACTTCTGTGGAGCTCACTGAGTCATGTTTTCCATTGCATGTAAGATACCTGCATGTAGCTGGCAGCTATGCAGAGCAGCAGGAAACTCACACCTTTCTGGGTGAGGGGCTGGAGCCAAAGCATAGCATCATTAAGTGTCTCTAACGGCAATATATTACCCACCTCTGCATACCCACAGTAGCTGTCTAAGATAGATGAAGTCCTTCACCTTCAGGAGATGTCTGTCACTGAGCTGAGAGAGATACTCTCATTTTAAAACAGTATTAGTGAAAGAATCATTCCAGCAGGGTTGGGGGTGCACTCACTTTGTTAGAGGGGACTGCTGTGTTTCCCATTCTAGACCAAAAAAAAATGAGCTTTTAAATAAAAAAAAATAAAAAAAAAAAACACTTTTCCAGTTTTCAGTCCCTAAAAATTACTTCCAGGCTCTAATAATATTGCAGTATTTTTTACTTTCTTAATCTAAGGAAAACTTTGCTGTGCATGCTTCATGATATAAAAGGAGGAAAAAAAAATTGCTTTTCTGAGGACAGCTTTGTGTAAGCATCGGTTTGAAATTCCACTGCTTCCCTGAAAAGCCATTACCTGCAACAGTGTATAGTCTCTTCTGGGAAGCTTGGAAAATCTGATAATTAATAACTCCTTTTAATTATTATTCTTTTCTCAGGCACCTACCACATGGTTCTGTTAATTAGTGGTGCTTTGCTTTAAATCCTGGTGGAACAGAATGAAAATGTGAATTGTTAGAGTTTTGATTCAGTAAAGTGTCCAAAATCTAGCTGCCTGTTCAAACACCACTGAAACCCTTTAGTCTAGAAATGCTATGACAAGCGACCTTTTTTCTGTCAGGTTTCTGATATTTGTTTCATGTCTGTACAAAACATTGCAAGTCTATTATGATATTTTTGTTCCAGCAGCATGCAAATAAAATTCAAGGAGAATGAAATGTGAGAAAGCATTATAAAAAACTGAAAGTATAACTAGCTAACTGTTTGAAAACAACAGATGCTTTCATTTGAATGGCAAGTAAAGGTTCTGGTTTGTTCTACTTGTTAGAGATGACATTTGAAAAACAGCTTTTAGCACTGAAATAATATTGATATACTAAATCCTGAGGCTTTGCTGAATTTATTAACGTGTATTGTTTTAATACACTATTGAACATAATATCATATTTATACAACTCGGCATAGCATATCCATTCACTTGAATGTATGGGTAGTACAGATGGACTTCTGAAATCAGGGGAAATATTAGTAAATTCAATCAACTGTTCTCACTAATCCAGGAAAAACTCTGGCCTAAAATGTTTTCTGATGCATTGCTAAGCTCAGACAGACCAGAATGCTACCAAAACCAGATGCCAAGCAAATATAAAGTATGTGTAGGTGTCAAGGATTGACAATATGATGTAAATGCAGGGGGAAAGAAAAAAAAAAACCTCACCTTAAATCTGGATTTGCATGAAGAATGATGTTTTCTTATAAACGGAGAAACCATAGCCCATTTTGGTACAGCGACAGGTGACTGGTGGCATTCAGCTCTGAGTTCAGCTGTAGCTGACCCAGCCTGACCCGTGAGAGTGTGTGTGGGACTGGCCAGCCCACACTGCTGCGTGCTCTGGGGTCAGGCCAAGGAGAGATGGTAAAATATGAGGGGCTGGGAGAAAGGACTAGCTAACTGACACTGCCCAGGCTTAATATTTGTAGGTACCACAAATAAATTATTTGGTATGATGGTGAGTGTGGGAAAGAAGGGAGAGGAAAAAGAACAGCAATACAAATGTCCTTCAAGTGGAACAGATAAAGATGCCAAGTATGGACTCCAATTCTGGTTTTGGGGTCCTTTGGTTGTTTTTTTTGTTTGTTTGTTTTGTTGGGGTTTTTTTGCTTGTTTTTCTTTTGTTTTGTTTTGTTTCATATGAAGTTTCTATTTCCTGGCTTTTTTGTGGTTAATGGTTTTCTTCAATTATGTGTTTATCTAGTTTTGGCACAAGAACTAATGAATACAAATTAAGCAATAGAATTCTTACAGATAAAGAAACACCTCACAAACTCATCATTAGATGTTAAAAACTTTCATCTTTTAACTGTAGTCATAGCCATTCTTAAAACATCCGAGAGTACATTCAACACAAATGGTTAACACGTGGAATAATTATTTGCGCCACACATTTTATAGTGCTGTTTAGAAATACAGCCAGGATTAAGTCTCATTCTACCTTCTCCTGCTGTTATAAATATTAGTAAAAAAGTTAGAGGAGTGTGAAATAGATATATTTGTAAAGCAAGGTGGAAAGGACAAGGCAAGCAATGCAGGAGAGGGGAGGGAGACTGGAAGAAGCCTCAGGGGGACCAACAGAGAGATTGTGGGGCACCTCCCAGCAGAAAACACAGTGGTACACACTGCACAGCAGTGAAAACATGCTAGAAATTTGTGAAGGCTTTTTTTTTTTCCTTTTTCCAGCTGTTGTGAAGTTTGGAAACCTTTGTTTCCCAATTCAATAATTCTTGCCTTATGTGTAGTTACAGTATCCTGAAATGTTGAAATGTGCTGGGAGGCTTCTCCATAAAACAAATTACAAAAAACCTCAAAACTAAGGAGTTTCTATTCTAGTGAAAGCTGCTCCACTGCATACCCCATGAAGTGTGGAAGGAAAGAAGTTTGACATTCCCTGGCTGCAAAGTGAATTTGTTGCAATTTGTCAGGCAGAGGCAATGTTCCAAGCAGTCATTTTCTTGTTCAATAGGTTCCCGTTCCCATTCATTTTGCTCTGTAAAACCTGTCCTTAACTTTGCTTCCAAATGAAATAACCTGTGGAATATTCAAGAAATGTAGAAGGAGCAATTTTGTGTAGTGCTTCTAGCAACGCGGTTTCCAGACAGCAGCTATACTGATATTGAATGACTGAGAGCAGCTAAGGCAAAAATGAGCATGAGACAGGCTGGTGTGATGAGCTGACACAAATTCATCCATCTGAATAACATAATTAAGTATACATCAGAGAAACATGACTAGGCAATCCCCAGGCCAAGCTAAAAAATGTAGATACAGGCAAGACTGAAATGAAAGGTGCTGCTTTTTTTCCTCCCTGTTCAGTTCTGAGTAGAAATAAGACTTTTATCTTTCTGTTCTTCTGTCCTAACACAGTCACCAGAGTATACTTCTTTCTTACCAGCAGACAGACACAGTACAAATGAACACTGAGCTCTGTCATCACTTTCTCCATGTATCATGTCTCTGATCAGATTTTTTTAGCTGGGATGTTGCTTTCAAAAATAACAAATTCTACATTATTTAAAAAAATGTTTTTTTTTCAAGATCATGAGACTTTCTCTAAGATTATGGGTGGAAAGTGTTGGAGGGCAAAGAAAAGGAAGTAGGAAAGAATATATCTGGACTGGATGAAAGAATGATTTTTCCTTCTGTTAGAAATCCAGCTTTTTCTTTTCTCAGGAAGGATTGTGCTTCGCCTTCACAAGTTGCATTTGTCAAAGCTCTGAGCTGAATTCTAAATCCATAGGGTTTGGCACACTGAGTGGGTGTGCACATCTGCAGAAGAAGAAGGCTTTCTATATATCTCATTGAAGCTCCCGTTCCCAGGCATGGAGAGGAGATGCAGCCGCTTTGGGATGTGACACGAATCCGAACAGTCATCGAGCTGCTCTAAATGAAGCCATTTGTTCGCCTCTCTGCCGGACAGCTATGCCAAGGGGACCGGCGAGAGCAGAGCATGCCAAGCAAGAGCGCACCTGCTAACCACAAAGCCAGCTGCTGACATAGATCCTAAGGACTGCGAGTAAATTCGATGTGCATCTGCACGGGCTGAGCACGCCGGCTCCCCTCGCGATGCTCTCGCTGCACACAGCCGGCAGGAGCCGACGCAGAAAGAAGCAGCTCTCTGGCAGGGTCTCCCTGCCCTGAGCAGCCGCCAGCCACAGGATGGTAGGACTCGGCACCCCGAAAGAAAGTGGAAAGATTTGTTAGTAAAAGCATCGCTTGGGTTTGAAATTCTGCGGTTAAAATGAAAAAGAAACCAGCCAAGGAAGGTTTAATAAGCACTTCAGGCTCTATCTGAAATTGGTGGCAGCCAGCCCAAAAGAAGCCAGTCATCAGCCTTTTTCCTGACAATAAACATTTTATGTGCTTAGTAGCTTTTCAGCTAGCTCAGGCAGAGGAGGCAACTGTGAAACTGTTACAGATATCTGAGCAATAACGCCTCCACAAGAAAAATCAAGCCGCTGAAAGACATTTTCACAGAGAAGGAAAAAAAAAAAAAAAAAGAAACTGAAACCTCAGGAGTCTTTCTTATGAGGCAGAAATGAAAAGATTTGCTAAGGGACTCGATGAACACTCAGAGGTGGCAGGGAAACAGAACTGGAAGCAGCCTGGGACACAGCAATGAAATCACCAAGTGAAGGAAGGCACAAGGGGGGACTTTGTAGCCACATCACCGAACATTTAAGCAGTTCCACAGGGAAAAGAATGAGCACACAAGGTAGCTACCCTGATAATACTCTCCTGAAAGCAAACCCTAATTAATAAGATAGCAAGTAATCTTCCTGCAGAGACTGGTAGCCAAAACTGGAGTCGTCCCTCGCACCGCCTCTGTCATGTTCAAAAATCTGAGATTTTTTATCATCTCAGCACATGAGACAAAGGGTTAGTACACTGCAACCTAGAGAAGGTGCTCCTGAAGCATAGCATTAGCGTCATTTGCAGTGGATGGCTCTTTCAAGCAGAACTTTCCTAGACATAGTACAACTGGGGAGCAGAAGGGGTTGTGTTTCCTGAGTTGGAAGAGCGTTCTGTAAGCTTGTCTCACCCTGCCAGGCACCAGTGCACCTCGTGCAAGTCACTGCATCCCGAACAGACAGCTGGGCTCTCCGTGACATGACCGCAGAAAATCAGGAACTGCAGGAGGAGACCCACCACAGCCAGAACCACAGCGCTGAAAAATGAGCTTTTTAATCTAGCCCGAGGGCAGAGATAAGTGTTGAAAAGTCTTCATCTGAGATGGAGATAAAATGCCTGTCTACTTAATTTGGGCACTCAGAAGTGCTGCTAGGGGCAATGGTTGGTCTCAGCCCATGTTTTCATTCCATCCTGCCTGTTGAGGTTGCTCCAGGGTTCATGGGCTTGTCAACAGGCCAGAGACACAAGGTAGAGAAATGAGAAGAGGCAAACTGGAAGGGACCATCTGCATTAGAAGATACCTGACCACTTATTCCCTCTCTATTGAATAGCTTTGTACATTCAGAGTGACACTGGGGCCCCTTGAGGGAGGAACACAGGGTGGTGGTAACGTTGCCATAAGCACAGACAAGATCAGTGAAAAAGATCAGGGCAGGAGAAGTCAATCAGACCTGCAGACACTGCAGCTGGGTGCACACCTAGAGTCTGATAAAGTGGTAGGCTGCAGGTCACATTTTCTTCTCGTGTTTCTTCCATGGAGGTCCCTTTGCTTAGTATCAGAGTGTGATTTTGGATCTATACGTTACAATCTCTCATACAGTGACTTGACTTGAAACGCAGTGTAGAGGTAGCTTTTGATGCCCATGGTCTTTCAGAGAAAAGGTGGGTGGTCCCCATAAGAAGAGATGGCTGGAGTCTATAAAGATGGACAACACTGGTACTGTTTCTTCTGGCCACCCACATCTCGAAGAGCCGAGTTTTAGCAAAGAACTCTGGATAACGAATATCTTACAGACACAGAGCTGTATCTGTGCTGCAGGAGCACTGAAGTAGAGCAGGATCTTCTCTTCTTCGTCTTTGCTTCCCCTCACAAGCACAGACACACAACGTCTCTCCCAAAAGCAAAGTAGTGTAAAATAAGCAGTTAATAGAAGCAGAAGGTCAGTAAAGGCGTTGCAACTTCCAGTTTCACAGCAATAGCCATGAGATGTGTCTGGTTTACATCGCTTCTTTCCTAAATCAGGGGCAGAATCAGAACAGACTCCTCTTCAAGCATTCAACTAAACAGCCAGCAATGAGATTTAATTTAATTCAGAAAACAAGATCTTGCTAATTCCTTCAGAGAATTTTCATGATAATCTTTTGCACATAAGCACAGGCCATGACTGACAGAGATAATGTGGCCACCACCAGCTTGCTATGGAGTCAAAAAATTAAGCACCTGACCCACTGGATGATTCAGAGAGGCATTAGCTGCCTGCAGATCCTGCACAGTCAACTGAGAGCAATTAGCTACTGACTAGAGAGAATTAAACTCCTCAGAAGGATAATCCACTCAAAAGCCATACATGCAGAGCTGAAAGTTGTATAGGTCTAGCTAATAAAATGGGTGAGAATGGGATGGATTTGAGCACTTCTCCCTCTCTGGAGCTTAAATATCTCATTTGCAGTTGCAAGCTACACACACTCCTTTGTGATTCAGAGCCATTTGTCAGAAGTAAGTACCAATTCAGCAGGAATTACTTGGGGGGGACAAGGGGGGGAGTGATGACTACACCCACCTCAGCTTGAAGTCATCCAGGAGTGCACCTCCCCTCTGTCAGCAAAGTGTCTCCAGTAGAAAGTGACCACAGAGGTGGATGCACTGCTCCTTCATCTTTCCTTGCTGCGCTGGGCTGTGTGACTGCTTGGTTATGGATGTAAGACGGAAAAGAGGTGGGCTGTGGGCACCAGTGACCCCAGTCCAGAAGGACACTGCCCTCCTTGTCCCCATTTCGGTGTCCACACTGAGCCCCCAGAGCTGCTGGTGGTGCAAAGGCAGGGCAGCAAGAACCACCTCAGCACCCCAACCCCATGAGCTTTGCACAGATTTGTGGGGCCAAAATCCCAGGGTGTCCTGGGCTCTGTGGATACTGGAGGTGGTGTGTTTTCAGGATTGTTTCCCTCAGCTGAGGAGTCTATGAGAGTCTTCATCTGCTGTTATGGGACAGAAGGATCTCTTTTCTTTCCATTCTGGTAGTAATAACTTCAGTACAATTTGTGCAACAACAGATTTCAGGTATTTATTAACATCTGTATTTAAAAAAAAAAAAAAAAAAAAAGTACTTTCTGTATCTTGGGACAGATGAAACATTAAAAAATGTAAAACCAACCTTTTAAATCGAACTTGTTACAGCATTTCCTCAATTCTTTTTGTATGTGCCTATTCTTAACTTTCCTTCTTTTTAAATATTTAATGTAAAGATTACCTGCACTTCTTCCTTTCACCAAGGACACGACTTTCCTTGTTGCTAGATCAAGACTGCACTTTTAAAAGAGAAAAGAAAAAAAAAAAAAAACTTCCTAGTGTCACCAGGTAATTTCCAAGTAAGCCGCGAGAGGGCACGTTGTGCTCTCGGTACAGCTTGCCTAAGCCAGATTTTTAGAGGCAACTGTAAAACTGGCCACGGTTTTAAAGTCCTAATTATTAAAGTAATGCCAAGCAAATGCTTTCAAAGCAAACAGTTGTATCCCACCTGGGACATAAGTCCAGGACTTGGAGATTTCTTCATCTTTATTGGCTCTGCTGCTCATCAGTTTGCTGCCGCGGGCGCTGTCAGCTCTGCATGCCTTGCTCTCTCCCAAAGAGAAGTCTAATAACTAATGAGAGCAGCGGCACCTCACAGTCCCCAGACCATGCCCCCCAGTCATTGACAGCGTATTCAACAAGGGGCCCAAGGGACCTGCTATGCCACACACTGGCAGAGTGATGCTGAGGCACACTGGGACCCCCCTGAGGCCCTGCGGAGCAGCAGAACCGGCGGCAGATCAGTTAATGCAACAAGAGCTATCTGAGCACATGGTGAGCAAACCATGACTTTTATTTGCCCCAAAAGTCAATACTTTAAAAGTAAGTTTTGTGAGTTATATGTATTTAACGCTATGTGAAGACCTACTGATATCTTCTTCCTAAACTGCATGGCTAATATTGAGCAGGCCTTGGAGAAATATAGAAATCATTATTAACTGGAATTTTTATTCAAGGTTACAAAAGAAAAGGAAAAAAAAAAAAAGCAGTTTTTCTATAAGACTCAAGATGGCAGACTCTACGCAAAATGCAAAATCAGAGCATTCAATTAATGCAACATTGTGCACCAAGCCTGACACAATGTGTTCAGGACTTCATTTCCTGTGCAGAAAACATAGGACAGCCTCTGAAATGTCATCCAAGCCCCTGTTTAAATAAGTAAATATATAGGAAATGTATAAAGCAATATTTAAAACAGAGGTATAGGGTGTGCCGTATCCAAAACTAATTCCCTATCTGCAGTCCTTGGTATCGAAAGCTCTCACAGTCTTGTTGACTTGAGTCCTGGGTCCCAGACTTTGGAAAGTATTTAGTATTCACTGATTTATGAAACAACGCAGCAAAGCCAAAATAGAGAAGGCAAGCACCATTTTCAACTTCTGTTACAGGTTCCGAACACAGGCGTAAAACTTTTAATCAAATTTTAGGAGAATTTGAGTTTGGAGGCTTATGTGCTGCTAAAATCATATTGATCAGAAATAATATATGGAATCGTATAAAATAATATGATCATACTTCTGGAGCAAACTTTAACCATGGTGTTCCCATAGCATTTTGCCAAAATGCATAAAACATTTTGAACCTCAAGAAAAGACTACAGTATTCAGAGTATTTATTGACAACTGTAAAATAATATGTTATTCAAATATATATGTAGAGTTAATAATTTTCAGCACATCCCAGGGCTCCTAAATGAAATCAAAAACACACTGGGATGAAAAAAATATCTTGCTTATTCAAGTTGTTTTTCTTCTATTTTGATTCTTAGCTGTCTTGATCTAAATCTATAGAGGATGAGTTCTGAATGTCACACTACAGATAATGTCTGGTAATGAGAAAACTCTGGACTGTCTTGGGCCTTGCACATATGCACCCAGAGACTTTGTATATCACAACTCACAAGATAACTGGAAAACTAAAGGAGAATAATGTAGTCAGCTGCCAAAGGTGTGTGTGATAAAGTTAGCTAAACTCAGCTAAGATCTGTATAAATCAATCAAGGTCATTTCCTACAAGAATAAGCAAGGAAATGAAGCAAGGGCACTAGGCCTCTTCCATGTACTTTTTGGGGCTGAAGCTCACATTCATCAGTGGTTCAAAACCCTTTCTCTGCCTTCGGTGCTGGAAAAGTACAAGCAGCAGAATGAGCATGGCCAAAGCTATAAATGCTCCTCCAACTGTAGATCCAATCTTGACAGCCCATGCTTGGGTTTCTTCAGGTGAACCTGGAAATATGAAAAGTCTGAAGTGAGGACAGCCCAAAACTTAATTTCTCAATTTGCTTGAAACAAAGGAAATATCCCACAGCCTGGTCATTATCATTAGCTGTGTGGATAAGAGACCCAGTGTCCACAGGGGATGCACTGTGTAACCAACACAAAACCAGAGCTAGAGACGTTTCCTGCCAGAGAAGTCTATAGCTGAATTTTAGCTCCAACCTTTCAAACAAATAAAAGTGTAGAGAATGGGAAAGATGCACAGTTGGAAGACATCACAGTGAGCTAGTAATTTATTTATGTGGGAGTGGAGAAGCAGCAGAATCACAAGATGCCTTTGTTCCTCTCTGGGTAAGCCATGCCCAGGGGACAGCAGCATTTCCAAAGCAGGAGAACAGACAGTGGTTCAGGGGGAGGAAAACTGAAACTCCATAAAAGGGAAGTTTCCCCTTTTTCAGGGAAATTCTGGGGACACCCCTGAGAAAAGCACTACCAAGGCAGCTAGCATGTCTCCACAAGACAGGATTTCCCTGCTTGAATGCAGCTTAAGGACAAGGGTTTCAATCTGTTGCAGTCTGTAGACCTTTAAACAGTTTCCACAAATTAAAACCACAGATACACGGTAAATACTTAGAAGAAATTTCTGGCCACATAGGTCAGATAAACACCTACTGCTTCTTAAGGGAATAGCAAGATGGAGAACGAAACAGCTCAGATTTAATCTTTGGTAAAGCAGCTGTTCTTACACTTTTGCCTTCTATAAATATTTGCAGCTTGTGTTTCAAATTTTGGATTTTGTGCATAAATACTTAGGTTTGAGCGGGAGGGAGGTGAAGAGGTTGTCTTTATCTGATTTGTGTCAAAGGTAATTTCAAACGAGCAAACCCTTAGGCATATCACACTTAAAGGCAAGGAAAATCTTTAAAATCAGGGTTTTATAATACAAAGCACACAGATACATCTCTCCAGGATATCCAGAGATTATCAGAGTGCATCTCTAATGGGTTTCATGGGACAGTATAATTCAGGGCCCTGTGCAAAACAAGTATTTTCTAGTGACCAGCATTAGCCATACAAGCTCTCTGGCAGAGTGCCTGACCTCTGACAGGTTAAAGGATTGTAACAGGCATCAGCAGTCCTGGGGAGAGGAGCCAAAATCAAAGCCTCCTTAGCACCAAAGGAGCGTTGCTCTCAGTGCCAGAGCAATTCAATTTCATGGATTTTGCTGCAGAGCAGGAGCAAACTAATAATATACATTCTTCTAGTTACCACAGCATATCTGGTGAGTTGAAACTACCTAAGCTACACCATGGGATTGCCAAGGACCAGGTGAATACACCCATACTTCTGTGAGTAGTGCATTATTTTCCAAATATCTGTATCAATGAAAACTTGAGCTATCTTGGTCTCTGAGACATACCTGGTAGGTCAATGGCATAGGTGTAGCCAAGCTGCTCCGCAGTTTGGAAGAGTTGGTCATTTGTCACAGGAGGGAAAAAAGGGACCATATTGTACAGTCTGTTGTGACCGATAGGGGCCAGCTCCTCAGGCCAGGCATTGTCAGGGGGGTTAAACCGCTTCATCCACTCATCAAAGATGGCATCAGTGAAGGAGTGAAGAACCTGCAAATTCAAGCATAGACACACGTGTTTATTAAGGTCTTTCTGAACTCACCAGGTTTTAAAGCAGTTCCCCAGTTCAGAGCATGTCTTGAGAAAACCACACAAGTGATCAGAAGTGTAGAAGGTGCAGAGACACTCATGACCTGAGAGTTAGCAGATATGACCTAAGGCTGCAGCCTCCCCTTCACAAGCCCAACAGTTGTGTCACCTGAGGTCACAATGGGGCTCACGTTGTCACTCAGAGTCCTGGGGATGCTGAAATTCTGCCTGCCACTTCCCGAGCTGGGGACCAGCCGGCACAGCTCCTGAAGGACCCGCCAGCTCGCACGTTCCCCCACCAGAGAGACAGCAGCAGCCTGGGGGTAAATACACTCTCACCTACAGTGGCAGTAGCTTTTAAATGAGAGAGAGGAGGGTAATCTAATCCAGGTGGGATTTACAGAATAGGAAACCAGAAAAATTTAGGAGAGTGGAGTAAATTAATCTTCTTCATGAGACGTTTTGCTATATACTTTCTTGTTGCTGTAGTGTATAGTGAGCTCTTCCTCTGGACAGTATGGTATCAGCTGGCAGTGAGTAGGCAGGTCCTATCTCTCACATGAGGGCCAACTAAGTTTATTCAGGTAAACGTACCTCTCAAACCTATTTTATTCTCTCTCATCTTAACATGAACAGGAAATAACAGGAAACTTGATTCCTTCATCCTCATTTTATAGTATATCACCAGCTCCACATCTCCAGGTACCCACAAATTGATCAAGTCCTGTCCAGTGAGCTTATCAGTCTATAAAACACTAATGCAGACAGTTGTCTTCAAGTTGAGTTCAGACAACTAGTAGAGTTGGCTGGGGCTCTTCAAATTAATTTCTGGTGTACTTACATTTTTCATGTGCTATCCTGAAAGAAAATTAGAAACTATCTTATTGAAAATAATCCTTCATATAAAATCATATAATAGTGAAACAAAGATTTGACTATAAAAGTAGGAATTCATGTAGGAATTCAAGAATTATGAAGGAAATAAACTACAGAACCACTACATAAGTATTTCGGATAATTTCTCCAACAAAAGACTGCAAACTTAAAATAAAGGTAAGAAAGAAATGAATTGTATTAGAATTTCTCTATATAATCACCGTTGTTTAATCTAACAAAGAGGAAAAGAAATTGACATGAATTTATTAGATAAGGAAGACGTGTAGCAGTCAGCTGCTGGCTTTTTATTTGCACATAGCTATTCATGCTGCTCACTGCACTGCAGTACTGTACTAACACAGCAGTGAAATCACGTTAGTTTTACTCCCCAAGAGACCCTGAAATTAGATGTGCTTCATGTTAGATAGTGAAGTTTGAAACAAAGAAACAAACTCAGTCTACTGCTCTAAAATAATTAACCCAATTTTCAGGTTTTTCTTGTTGCTGTAAGATTTCTGGTAAAAGACGTTAAATTTAGATACCACCTAATGAAAGAATTCAGGGCAATGTGACTTGGAATAGCAGCTCTTCTCCCCAGAAACTTATTATATGTTTCACAAATCACCCTGAGATTTCTTCCATCTTTATTTGACCATCACACAGGTGTGGCAGAGTTCAAGAACAGAGTTCTCCTTTTATATTTAAAAGACTCGGTTTTATGGGATTCATTTTACTTCCACTTCTGCTAATCTCTGGTGAGATAGCTGCCTTGGAGCCATAGCCACTGACTATGGCTTGGGGGAAAAAGCCATACCACAAAGATGGGATCGTTGGCAGCTGCATGGGGGAGAACACTGGTCCCATTCAGGAAAGAGTGAGCCAAATTATGGAGGCTCAGCATCGGCGAGTTCAGGGCTCCCTCTGGTTTATTGAAGCCTTCCAGTGCATTCCTATGGACAGGTGAAAGGTGCAATAAGTAACCATATTTTGCTGATGAACGCACAAATGAAAAATACCCGTGACCTAGCTGGCTCTAGGACAAACCTGAAGCTGAAACTGGAATTGCGGAAAAATGGGGGGCTGTCGAACTCCTGCAGGGAAAGGCACCTCCTGACATCTTCCACGGTGGGCAGCTGCTCACCCAAGTCCCTCTGCGGCCTCCGCCGCAGTGGCCCCTCATCACTCCCGTTGCACAGTGTCACCAGGCGGTTGTAATCATCCAAGCTGAGCGTGAAATAGAAAGAGGCACCGGTTAGGAAAAAGGGATGAAGCCAGGCTTGTCAGCTTTTTTTCATGTAGCATAAAAGACAAACAGGTTGACCAGTCAGGTTGTGAGGTATCCTTGGAGATCTTCAAAAGCCACCTCGACAAGGTCCTGGGCAACCTTTTATGGGTGACCCTGCTGGAGCAGGGGTTGGACCAGATGAGCTCCACAGGCTCCTGCCAACCTCAACTATTCTGTGGTGCTGTGATTCTGGGGCCCCAGCTGCAGGTTTAAGAGAGCAGGGCTTAGGGACAGACAACCTATGGGGTGGCCCATTTCTCCTCCCATGGTGAAGCTGAAGTGATTGCTGAACAGCTAGTCCTGAACAAGGACAATTTTTTAACCCTTAATAAAAAGGAAAAATGCAGGAAAGTCCCACTGTGGGGTGTGGTAGAGAAAATTAATGTATGACAGAAAACAGATTTTAAGATTCCACCCTTCACCCCTTTTAGAAGAAAAGCAACTGCAATGCATTGCATCCTCTTTTTCAGGGTCTGGAGGATAGACTGCTGTTGCAGGGGCTGCCTACTAGTTAGTGAGGGAAAAGTCTCTAGTATCAGGGACAGAAAGAGGGACAGAGGAGGAGAAAAAATGTAACACTCGGAAAAAAAAAAATCTGTGTTATTTAACACAAAATGAAATGGAATTTTCATAAACTCCTCCTCTCTTTAACTTTGGCAAGGCAAATTTTAGTCATTCCAGTTTTCAAGAAAAAAAAAGAAAAAAGAAAAAAAAACCATTTATCTTAGAGAAAAGGCAGGGACCAGGGTTAAAGTCAAATAGTGCCTTTAAAGCTAGAATTTCAAGTAGCACTTTAGGTACCCAGAGAAAGAGACTTTCCTGAAAAGCCTTGAGCTCCCAGTACCTTCATCTGGCTGGCTGCACGCTGCCCCAGATCTGACCGGAGCTCATACGAGCATTATAACTGGCAGCATCCTATGCCATAGTGCCCCAGTCCTGGACATGAATACATCATCAAAGCCCTGCACTTAAGCAAATCAATATATGCCTACTAACAGCTGGCAGCAAGAATGTCGTTATCTTTATGTTCTTTCCTGTGTGAAGTCTCGGCCACTTCAAGGTCAGTCATAGAATGAAAATCACAGAATGGCTTAGGTTGGAAGGGACCTTAAAAATTACCGCATTCCAATCCCGTGCCATGGGCAGGGACACCTCCCACCAAACCAGGTTGCCCAAAGCCCCATCCAGCCTGGCCTTGAACACCTCCAGGGATGGGGCATCCACAGCTTCTCTGGGCAGCCTGTGCCAGTGCCTCACTACCCTCATAGTGAAGAATTTCTTCCTTATAGCTAATCTAAACCTACCTTTTTTTAGTTTAAAACTGTTACACTTGTCCTATCACTACACTCCCTGACACAGAGTCCCTCCCCAGCTTTCCTGTAGGCCCTCTTTTGGTAATGGAAGGCCACCATAAGGTCTCCCTGGAGTCTTCTCTTCTCCAGGCTGAACAACCCCAACTCCCTCAACCTGTCTTCACAGGAGAGGTGCTCCAGCCCTCTGAGCATCCTTGTGGCCCTCCTCCGGACTTGTTCTAATAATTCCATGTCCTTCTTGTGTTGGCGCCCCAGAGCTGAATGCAGCACTCCAGGTAGGGCCTCATAAGAGCAGAGTAGAGGGAGAGAATCACCTCCTTTGACCTACTGACCCTGTTTCTTTTGATACAGCCCAGGATATCATCGGCTCTCTGGGCTGGAAGTGCACATTGCCGGCTCATATTCCGTTTTTCATTAACCAACATCCCCAAGTCCTTCTCTGCAGGGCTGCTCTCTATCCACTCGTCATCCAGCCTGCATTCATGTTTGGGATTACCCAAGCTCAAGTGGTTCCCAATACAGACCACATTGCCAAAAAAAGATGTTCAATAGTACCAGTCCCAGTACAGACCCCTGAGGAACACCACTCATCACTGGTCTCCACCTGGACATCGAGCCATTGACTGCAACTTTTTGAATGCAACCATCCAGACAATTCCTAACCTACTGAGTGTTCCATACATCAAATCCAAGTCTCTCTATTTTAGACAGGACAGTGTCAAATGCTTTGCACAAGCCCAGGTAGATGATGTTAGTTGCTCTTTCCTTCTGCTGTAATCCCATCGCAGAAGGCCAACAAATTTGTCAGGCACAATTTGCCTTTAGTCAAGCCATGGTGGCTGTCACTAATCACCTCTGTTTTCCATGTGCTTTAGCAAAGTTTTGAGGCGTCCCTAAATTTCCAGGAGTCCTATAGTTTCCATAGTCCCAAAGCCACTCTAAATATATCAGAGTAAAGATCTCACCCAATGCAAGGAAACAGATTTTTCAGCCCACCTCTTAGTTTCTATAATGCCGAAACAAGACTTGATCAGTACACAGGCTTGCCTTAGGTATTCCAGTACCTGTTACAAACTATTTGCCACCGGGAGAATCTGGAATTCAGGCTGATTAGCCCCAGGTCATCTGGCCTCGATGCTCCAAAGAGCTGGTCCGTGCACACATCACACACATTTCTACCCGTGGCAAAGTCCCAGTAGGGCAGTGCGAAGGAGTCATTGCCCATCAGTCGCTGCAATGGACAGAAACACAATAAAAAAGTTAGTGAAGAATCACCTTCAAAAGAAAGAGAAAGAAAGTGATTCCTGTGAGTCATGTCACCGAGCACCCTGTATTCTGCTTTGCACTTGAAGGCAACTACCCATGCTTCATAGTGCTGCTCCAACTGCTTTCAAAAGATTGGGGCATTGAGTGAGTCCTAGCAAAGACATTATGACTGGTTAATCTACTGTTAGATTGCCCTTTTTTTTGGCCATGTTAGCTCTAGTACCAACTCAGAGACTGAGCAGGAGAGCAGAAGCAGAGATTAATAGAGCCTTAAACAACTAAGAGGCTTTCTGAGTGATGCAAGTGGGTAATGGGTAAAATTGTGTGTGTGGTTTGCTTTTATTAGAGCAAGGCTAGCCCTGGGGAAGAATCTGAATTTGTACTAATAGAGGAATACAGTGTATTTGCTTGTATTTGCTTGTTAGATACAATTTCATGCAAGAAAGATCCTGCAATTATTTAGACACCAACCATGTTCATTAGAGATCTGCAAGGCTGACATACATCAACACTGCTAATGTAGAAATACTGCAAATGGAAACGAGTCAGTGCTTGGACAACTGACTGCCGGGTACATTAATGTATATTTCTTTAAAATATCTACACCTAAATATAGGAAAATATAAAATCTATAACATGGCATATTTAAAGAGGGTAATGTTTGGTGTTGCTTTCCTGCTTGGTGTCTGCTTTCCAGCAGACATTATTAACATGTAAGTGTTTCTTTGATTTTATTAATGAATGGTGCTAATTCTTATCTTCTGCTCTCTGTTGTAAAGAAAAATATCTAATATAACCTTCACATCATTGTTCACAGTAAGAAACTGTGAACTGTATCAAAAACAATAATTTCCCTTTAGATAAAAAGGATCAGTGAGCAAACACTCTTTAGAGTTTGTGTAAGAATCAGTCCTAGGAAATAACTTATCCTAGGCTGAAGCAACAAAGACGTGCAGCAAAAGAGAGAAGCTGTATGAGGAAAGGAAGAGGCTGTTTAGCTAACCTGCAGGTCTCTCTCCAGCAACAGCAAATGGTACCTATGCCAAGTTACAAAGGCAGGTCCTTGATGGGAGAAATCAATAGCTGTGAAGGGGTGGCCTGGCCCTACAAAGGGAAGATAAAATAAGCACTTCAGCACCAAATGAAGCCAGAAATAAAGACAGCAACCTTCTTCTGTTGCCCGTAGCTGAGTTAAATAAAAACCTGCTGCTCTGCACGTTTGCAAAGAGCACACAGATCAGAAGCTGCAACACTTAGAGGGGACAAGTGAAACTCCTCTGTGGATACTGACTTCAGTGCTTCCCAAAACTTCACATTCCCCAAATAGTTGGATATCGTGCAAATTTCTTCACATTTTTACAGATCTTTTTAAGAAACAGTCTTACTGTTGAAAATCTTAGCTACTTGCTAACATGTACCACTTTGTCTCATTCTCTTGTTCAGCAGCAGGACTTACACAGTGTACCTATCAAGAGAACCTCAACAGTTCCCATAACCTGCCAACAGCAATTCAATATGTCCTTTGCCACTTTTCTTCAAATCCTGATTGTTATTTCTCTTCGGGCTTCTGCTAGTTCCCACTGCAGAAGCTAGCGAGGGAAACAGCTAAAGCAATAAGTGGTTTCTGCAGTGAATCATAAGGAGGCGAAGCAGGAATCTGGGAAGGGAAATTTGGTGGTGTTAAGCTTTTTGCTACAGTCCTGACCACTGTTTCCCTTACTGTACTTGAGAACCTCAGCAAAAGAGCTACCCCACAATTTCAACAATGCTCAGTGAAAATGGGGTACATTTTTTTCCAAAAGTGTAATGACAAAACAGTTCCTTCTTTGTTTAGCTGACTGATTGCACCTCCTTTTAATTTTTTACAGATAAATTCTTATCTTAGCAAAAACATGCTACTTGATGCAACACAGCTGAACCCTCAGTGAAAGAAATCACAAAGCTGCCTGTAATGTCTTAATGCATGCCTTGTACATAAATACTATTTTCCAAGCAGATCATAAAGGCTAGTCGCATTTTTTGAATTAAGTCTCATGCTAGATTTCAGAAGAAATTCAGACTTCTTCATTCTAGAAATCCAGTAAATTTGGGGGGTTCTCCTGAGGTTCACAAATAAACCTAATCTTATTTCCTTACAGGACTACATAATTTTGTAGTGTCCAACAGGCTAAAATAACTGTAATCATAAAAAAAAAGAAAGAAAAAAAAAAAAGCGGCAGACCAAAAAACTGCTTCCACAAGAACAGGTCCTCAGGCATCAGTTGTTTGATCTGACAGCACAGGTTCCCACCCTGATGTTTCTCAGAATACAGGAAGCTTCACAGTGTCTGAGTGACAGTATTGGAGGTGAGCAACTCTCTCAGAAGAGTTTTTGATTGACATCTGTCTGACACAGCATATGTTTCTGAATATGATAATCCAGCAGGTTTTTAAAGTATACATTTTTAAGCTGAAAAAATCTTCAGAAAGAACACACAATGGAAATGTCTTTAGATGGGTACTCAGTTCAGAAAGACTGAAAAGATTTTCTAATTAGTCCCCTATTTTCTACTCAAAATTAACCTGCTTGTCTCCTTGCTCAAAGCATCACAGACATGGAAATTCAAATTTATGGATCTCTACAAAGACAGATTAGTTATCACTCATGGTTTCATTTTTAACAAGAACTATTTCAGACACATCAATTTTGCAATAAATGTTTCAGCAAAATACCGCATAGAAAATCTGCTTCAAATCCTACCTGCATTTCCTTGATGTAACCAACCTGATATACTCCCATCCTAATTTTGATATCCGATCGTCTGACAACCTTTCCCATATTTGTCTTTAAAACAGCATTTGGAGAAGAGCAATTCGGTGGGAGAAGCTACACCATACACATGAGAAATAAGACACTGAAAGCCTAGGGGCCTCAAACCACATTTGGATTTGCTTATTGCTTCAGCAAGCTTTAACCCACATGTGGGTTTATCTATCTTTGCAGCAGCAGTGAAAGTTGCTTCTTCCCTTTTCCACATGACTTCCATACTATTGCCTGAAGGACCTTTGCTCGTGGTAGGCCAGAGACTGCTTCATTCAGTCCTGTAAAATGGGACAGTGTCAGAAGGGGAAACAAGAAAACCAACTGCGGGGTACAAGATACCCTCTAGCAAGAAGGTAAATGTGGATAAATTTCACGGGCTGTCTCACTCAGATGGAGACACTTGAATGCTAAATTCCACAGCCTGTATGTAGCTCTGCTGGGTAGAAAAGCCATACTGCTGCCTCTTCCTGTGGGACCGGGGCTTTGTGAAATGGGGCTGGCATAAATACTTCAGTCTAGAAGAGCCACAAGGACTAGGAATCCTGATTTGGGAAAAAGTGTGGAGATAGATGCCTAAACATCTAACCTGGTTAGTTTTTGAAAGCTCTCTGTGGTTGTTCAGATAAATCCCACCCTTAGTGACTTGCTGAAGGCCATAGAAAGCAGTAGCACTCCAGTCCCCAAAGTCTGGATGGTCTCTGCCTTCACCACTGCAGAGCCTCTTTCCCACTGCTGGTGCTTACTCTCTAGACTGGGAATGTCTTTTTGAAGGGGATCACTGACTGACCATGCTTTGGTTCACCCAAGAGAGTAACATGTGAGCCTGTAAACTGCCTGCCTGTCAGACAGAAGAGGCATCAAAGTGCAGCTGGTGTGCACTCTTATGCCTGAGGGACCAGGGCAGCAGCAGGTCAGAAGCAGGTCTGAACTGCCCTCAACTACAGAGATGTCCACCAGATCCTCAGCATCAAATATTTTACTGCACAGACCTCTTACTGGGCTTCACTGCTTGCTAAAGTATCCCAGCTGTATTAAACATACTTACCCTTGTTCAGCGATACTTTTTATCCTCTCCTTTACCTGCAAAGCCCTTGGGTAAGAAAAGCACTCACCTAGTAGTGTGTCTCTGACTGAGTAGTAATGAAGCCAGACAAAGTAGTTATAAATGCTACAATTGGCAATTTGTGGTTCCTCTCCAGTGGGACCAAGCAGACTCATCCGGTGCTGAGTTGCAATTACATAGTCTGGGTGAACGGTAGTCTTTGCAAGGTCTAGAGCATCGAAGAACTGCTCCCTCTCCTCTGCTGTCAAGGAATGGATGTTCTTCCTGACAACTGGCGGCTTCCTGACATTGCAGTCAGGGCCAGTCCAGCCAAATTTGCAGTCACCACAGTTGTAGCCAGCAAAGTTTCCTGAATAAAGAGGGAGAGAGCAGTCATGAAAATGCGAAACATTGGAATGCAGAAGAATTATGAATCATCTTTCTTTTTCCCCAGACATTTCAATTCCTGGAAGGGACAGCAGCTGAGCAGACTGGCAGCTCTGCCAACTGGTTAACTAGAAGGATGGCTCACTTCCCAGAGCCACGGCAGGGCCAAGAATCACACTCAGCTGGTTGGGAAGGCAAAGCACTGGATAATGGGCTTGATGCCCCAAGGCGCTAAGAGCTCCATGAAGCCTTCAGGCATGTGAGGAGTCTCACTGAACAGAGAGTTAAGCACTTCAGGTTAAGCAGGTGATTAAATGCTTTGCTTGATTGGCCCTCAAGTACTCCCAGGCTTCCAGGATGAAACCCAAAAAACAGTCAGCTCACACGGATATTTAAACACAGAGAAAGATCCTCAAACAAAACAAAACAAATGGGAAAAATAAATAAATAAATATATAAAAATAAACAGTTCTTTTAAGGACAAAGCCCAGGGGACACCAATGTCCATTCACAGTGTATCTGGCAACCAGCACAGCCCAGGACAAGCACCAGAGGTACTGCCGGTCACACTTTAAGCGTTATTAAATAGTGCTGAAATTAGAGCCTGAGAAGTAGTGCAACACTGTCGTTCCTCTCTGGCACCATTCCTTAGGCAAGTAATCGGGTCCACTCCAGGCTATTAACTCAGATCCCCTGAGGTGGCGGAAGAGCCCGGGGGCACAGAGCTGGCTTTAAGCACAGCACAGACACCATGGCCTCCTGCCTGCTGTGGCAGGGCGCCAGAAGCAGCAGAAAGGCCCTGCTGCAGCTCCCAGACCTTTGCTGGGGGAGAGGGGCATGACCACTCCGTCAGCACAGGTCTGTGAAGTTTGCAAAGGAGAGGTGTGGGACAATGGGCATTGCTGCCTGGGGGAAGGAGGGCATGGAGAGTCAAGCAGGGCTCCTCTGGGATCTCCCCTCTGTTCTCCAGAACATGCACTGAGACTCTTTGAGACCCCCCCGCACACAAAAACACTCCACAAAGACCATAGTAACCCTCTTTCGAGATGCCATAAAACCTCACTGCTCCCCACACATCTGTGCTGCCAGACCCAGGATGAGCTTGGGGTTAATACAGAAATGGGGAAGTGGCTTGTGAAGAGCTCCTGGACTAGCAGATACCCCTAGGCCGTAGTCATGAGTCTGTGAGCAAAACAACAGTTAACACTAAAGATTCCAGATTGTCAGGGACTATAGGGCTTATTATGAATTTCAAAGACCCCCAAGGTTACGAGGGGGGCTCTGTAGCTTAGGGCCTGCTGTTACCCAGGCCTGTTACCCGTCAGGCTGTGTAGCTAATGGCTAGCTCTAGGGTGAGGGATGCTGAGCTGTAAACATATGTGACAGACATTAAGAGGTTGTGAGGATGCTTAACAACAGGTTCAGAGAGTTTGTGGCTACTTCAGAGGCAATGAGATCAATAAGTTATCATGAAGCTTAGGACCAGCTTAAGGACCGCAAGAGTGAAGACTTCAACCAGGTTTTGGATTGTGCGAAGCCTGATGGCATACCATGAGGAGAGTTTCTAAGTGTATGGCTTACCTTCCTTCCCCATGTTTTCTTTAAACAATTCTATAAAAGATGCACTAAAACTTCAGTACACATCTATATGCCAATCTCAGTAAGTGGCAGAAAAAAAATATTAACAATAATTATTTTTAGCTTCTCAGTGAACTCAAACTACGCCATTGTCTGACCAACATCATGATCTGTACTAGCAACCACATGACTGACTGCGGTGGTCTTTTCACAATAATCTTCTGTAGTGGTTTTTTTTTTTTTTTTTTTTTTTTTAGGTGTTGCAACAAATCTGTATCCCATTACTACAACATTATCCTTTAGAACTCTAAATAGCATTCAGTCTATGTCTTCTAAATCAATATTCTTCTAAACCAAAATTAACTATCCAACTGCAATACTTCTTTTTTCTTTTTTCTTCTTTTTTTAATTAGCCAGAAGTGTCCATTTTCAGGGTCTATTAAATCAGTGCATCCAACATTTTGCCTAATTCAACACATACAGCTTGTATGCGATAAGTACAACACATACAAATGACCAAATTCCCTTTCACATACTACAGCACTCTGTCAGGAACTGTCACTAGGCCATTTCAGTTTAAGAATTAATATTAGGTTCACTGAAATGAATTGCAGAATGCACATAATGGATTCAAAACTGAAATTAGACAGGAACTAAACATTCTTTGTTACCTCCCGGCTACATTCAAGCCATAACCACAGCTTTTTTTCTAGAGATATTTTTGTTGCTAACAACACGTTGCATAAAACATACAGTGAGCAGCATCCTGACAACAGCCTTACAATTGTCTTCTTGATTATGGCTTTTTGTAAAAAAAATGGAAGTAAAGCTGGATCTTTCTGTTTTACTAATCTTATTCTGCTGCATTTGTCTCTGCTTAAGGAAAGACATTATTGTCTGTTAAACCCTAAATATCAAAAGGAAATGCTTTATCTGTTTGTTTCTTTTCACACAGAAAAATTAAATGAATGAAAAACTATGAAAATAATCTGGCCCCACATTAACTAACCAATAACCAATGTTGGTTTGTGTTTGGGATTTTCATTTTTTCAGAAATGTTCAGCACCCAGACCTAGGTGGAGATGACTTTCAGACTTTTGTCCTCAATGAACAGCTACAGCTTATGGCCAAATATTCCTTTATCTTTATCAAGTTTCTAGCAAAATTCAAATGGAGCACTTATTGCAAGAAATCTAGCATCCCCATATGGAAAATACAGGCTCCACTTCCTCCCAGCTCCTCCAGGCTTCCTACCATACTGCCACAAGCTATGTGGCACATTTCAATGGTGCTATCTAAGCAAATGTAAAAAGCTACATGGAAGTTGCAGTTTCCATAGCTATTGCTTATGCTACATATGAACAATAAATTAAATACTGACAAGATAGCACTGGAACACAGTTTTTTATATCGTTAAAACTTTAGACAGAGCCTTGGCACGGACTGTCCAGGAACCATTTCAGACAGGTGGTCTGTACACAAAGTTCATTCAATAAGATGCTTTAATAGTACAGATGTGCACTGTTCCACGTCCCTTTGAATGAGGGTATTTAATTTACTGTGATAGGTACCATAACCGTAGATGCCTAATGAAAAACACACATCACACCATTTAAAACTCTGGTGTGCAGACAGGCAACCAGTGCAAAACAGTTTTATACAGATATATATATATATGTTTATATATATATATATACACACACCAATAGACACAGACTCACAATCACAACCAATGTAAATACATCAAATCTAATTCAAATCTCATGCCGTCACTAACTTTTAGCATTATCCTAGAAATGCCTTTGCATGAAGCATCAAGCCGACCACTGCAGAAGCAAGCCCAGGAAACCTTTCTTAAAATCATCTTTAAGGCTGCCACCCTAATGTTTTGTCACTGGTATGTTCAGAGAACAAAGACTGCAAGGAGAAAGAAGAATATAACAAGGAAAATATGAGAGAGAGGGAGAGAGAGAGAGAGAGAGAGTAGAAGCAGAAAGGGAGAAACAAAGATTTAAAGAGCTGAGGAGGGCGGACAGCTCAGCAGAAGGAAGGCAGCGAGAGATGACCCGACATTACAGCTGTGTAACCTAGGACGCAGACGAGCAGATATCAAATGATGGTATTTACCTTTATTTGGACAAACTAATTAATCTCTGCCCACACTGCTCCCCACTTTACTCACAGGTTTTAATGCCCTAACTATGCAGACCGCATAAATATTATTATATGCCCACATGCTTTGGTGCTCTTCTGACTCAGGGTCTGTGCCTAAATGCGATGCCTGACTTTAGTTTTGGAGGTATGTAAGAACCTTTAAAATGGAAAAAGAAAAAAGAAAAAAAAATAAAGAAAAAATATATATATCAGTTTTTTTTTGTAAAATGTCTGGAAAAGTACTCCCACACAAGCATTTGAAATCTAGTCAAAGCAAGAGATAAAATTTGATTTATAGCCTAATGTCTGTTGCTATTGTTTCAGACAAGCCTCAATAACACCATCTATCCATTTAAGCCATCTGCCACCACCTCTCTGCTTTCAGTTCATAACAGCATTGCAAAACTTAACCTCATGGACTGAAATCTTCTGCTATGTGTCTTTCTCAGATTGATTTGGGCTTTTCTGATAGCAAGGGCCAAGGTACATTTTAGACAAAATAGGTCAGCTATTTGTAAGAATCAGATTGAAGGAAAGTAGGCTGTTCTTAACATGTTGGACACTTCAAACAACTTTATATTTCCAACAAGAAATCCAAGGCTGCATTTGAAATCTGTCTAGAGGGTGCCACCAGTTCTGGAGACACGCTTTTTTGCGTGGGGGTAATACTGGTGGTAGGGACACAACTGGACCAGATCATCTTGGAGGTCTCTTCCAACCTTAATGATTCTGTGATTCTACGACTCCTGACACCACGCCCTGCCAGCCCTGCAAAGAGCCAGGGCTGAGGTTGGGCTCCTGCTCATTTTAACCCCCTTAAACAAGGGCCGCTCTTGAAAAGCGGGCCTGCCTCCTTACTCTGCCCAGACCCCACCTTCCTATTCCTCTCCTGGTGGACCAGGAGAGTCCAGACCTCTCCTTCCTATTCCTCCCCCTGTACTGGGGAACTGGTCTCAGCAAAACCTGATCATTTGGGCTGGGTTAGCTTTCAAGCGCATCAGCTCCCTGATTCATTTTGCTTCCCAGCACATGAAGTCAAAGGCCCGCACAAAGTCACAGGTGGGATCAAGAGGATGGATATAGAGAGGAAAAAGACAGGGTGGCCTCTTTGGCAGTCATATAGTGCAGTTACACAGTGAAATGTCCAAAACTCTGTGGAAAAACGGTGATGAGGAACTACAGGAATGACTCTAGGGACAGAGAGGAAAGCCCAAAAGACTGCATGAGAGAAAATGTGGGTTTTTTTTACAAGAGAAAATGCTCTTGCGCTGAAACCCCTGTACAGGTCTATCAGGGCTTGGCCATAAACATGACAGTATTTTTAGGAAGGTGATAATACTGAAAGCCTTCTAAGAATCATAGAATCATTTAGGTTAGAAAAGACCTTCAAGATCGTCAAGTCCAACCATCAACCTAACACTACCAAGTCCACCACCGACCCATGTCCCTTAGTGCCACATCCACACGTCTTTTAAATACCTCCAGGGACAGGGAATCCACCACGTCCCTGGGCAGCCTGTTCCAATGCTTGAACAGTCCGCCTTCTCTGTGAAGAAATTCTTCCCCATATCCAAGCCAAACCTCCCCTGGTGCAACCTGAGGCCATTGCATCACATCCTACCATTTGTCACCTGAGAAAAGAGACCGATACCCTCCTCGCTGCAGCCTTCTTTCAGGTAGCTGTAGAGAGCAATGAGGTCTCCCCTCAGCCTCGTTTTCTGCAGACTAAACCACCCCATTTCCCTCAGCCACTCCTCCTATGTCTTGGGTACTAGTCCCTTTGCCTGCTTCTTGATGCCTCATGCCATCTGGGATGTTTCTGGCCTTCACAAGACAGCTAGCAGACACGTTCATTCCCATTCCCTCACCTCACGGCCGCACTCACCTGTGCACCAACAGCTCTGGTTGAAGAACTTGAGGGGCCACCATTCCCGGTCATCCACATTTCGAAGAGTGTAGGGGCCACTCCAGGGCTGAGTGTCCACCTGCACCCCCTGGCAGCGTCCTCTGCCCTGCAGGGACCCACACACGTTGCCTGGCTCCGGCCCCAAGGCCGGGCAACAGCGCTTCGACCGAATGGCCTCCACCGTCATGCAGACACGGGGGAACTGTGCCTCCGCCCCGCGGGGACAACAGCAGCTCAGGCAGCTCAGCCCAGCCCAAAAAAGCCACCTCAGGGCACCCATTGCTGCTGGGTGCAGCCTGGACCCGAGTGAGCGGAGCACAGAGCTCTCCCCTGTGGGACAACCTGGCCTGGGATAATCCCTCTCACTGCTGAGGATGCTGGTGTCGGGTGTTTGTTTAATCCTGGTCTCTAATTGCCTTGAATGTGGTTCAAAAGACAGGAGCTTTGGCTCTGCAGTGCCTGCCCAACAGCCACGGCTTTGAGCGGGGCTTATATCGAGGTTGGGAGAAGCCCTCATTAGAGGGATTAGCACGGCACAAATCCTCGTGTTTTGCACATGACATCAAGGGCAGAAAAGACGCCAGCGTGAGAGCAAGTCCTGAGGGCTCTGGCGGCTTGTCAAGAGGGTGAATGCCTCGGATTTATTTCTCCAGGACTTGTCGGTCTTTCATGCACTTTGAGAAATTGATGGTCTTGTTTTAGCTGAGGTGGCTGGAGAAACAGATTTATTCTTTTAATCACAACCCTGTAAACAGATAATAAAAAGAAGGGGAAAAACCTTATTTTTTTAGTTCATTCACTGCTAGATAACACTTTCCATGAAAGCAGTATCTGTAGAAAATGAACTGGAAGTACAGAGAATATAGGTACATCATTAACAAAAATTAATAAAACTGGTAGTAACAGCCTGGGATGGAGACTCCATCTGCTGACTACAGAATTCCAGTGCTTGCACCGTAAATATTTTAGTGGCAAGTGGAGAAGGATTCATTTCTTAGTAGCCTTTTTGCATTTAAAATAAACTATTTGTTTTTAAAGCGTGAGTGGTACTTGTCTGTTCTCTAATCCTTTCTCCGTCATTACACCAGAGATTGTTATGGGGCTGGTCTGGCTGCTAGACTTTCAGAACGGTCACAGCTGAGCATTTATTATCCACCTGGCAGGAGACAGCCTGTAAGATCAATACACGTACGAGACATGCAGACAAGTGGTTTTGTTCAGAACATAGACAAAAATGGCTTTAAAAAGCTGCTAGCTAGCAAGCAGCAGTTCTCGCCCACGATGCAACTCCTGTGCTACAGGAAGAAAATGAATAAATCAAAACAAAGTAGTGATAAGTCATGAGAGGAGTCTGAAACAATATCTATTAGTTCAGCTCCATCGTGCTGAATAAAAACTTGCATCTCCCACTGCTTCACTGAAAGCTTTCTCTATAACCCCCCCACGCACCTCTATTGATTAGCCATCTTCCTAAGTATGTATAATGAAAACAGCTGTGTTTGCAGCCATGACTGTGTCTCTACTATTCAATACTTCCATGGATGTTCAAGCAGACCATTCTGGCACAAGCAGCCTATTACCCACGCAGCACACTTACTGCCTTTGTGCAGCTAAGTCGCTCCTCCACGCTGCAGACACTATCATCAGCACTTTTCAGTTTTTATATCAAAAATTTATTAGGTGCCAGACAAACTAAAATATGACACTACTCCATCTATGAAAGCACAAAGCCAAATAGCAATACCACGCGATATGGAATGGTTTCAACTCATCTCCCTTAGGATTCAATTTACCTGGAACTGACTTTTGCCTCCTGCTGTCCTTGCATGCAAAAATAAGGCAGAAAGTAAGACTAGTTGTTGGAGAAATGTGTTGAAGAAGCTCAGGAATTATAAATGGAGGCACTAACTCAAAAACACGCTGAACTATGCACCTCCCCAGACTACTCAGCACCTGAAAACACCTCTCTGGTGTGGGAAGATCAGTCCTTGGAGCTAGGTTAGGCAATGTTTTGAACCAATGCTACCAACATAGCTTGTTACAGCACTTAAAGTGAAGGAAGACGAAATAAGTAATTTTTAAAGAAGTTGGATTAGAGTGTGGAGAAAAGGAAAAAAGGAACAGCAAACGGATGACACTATGGAGATTATATAGTTAGCAGGGGAAGGAAAACCACGTGTAGAAGAGAGGTACATGAATAGTTTCCCTTGATTACTTCCCTCCATCACAACAACATCATTTTACAAAATTGGGAACACGCTACGGCATGCAGTACCGGAATAGATGTAGTGCTAGGCTTTAGTCCTCAGGTCCTTAGGTCTCCCAGCAGGACAGCACCCGGACAGACAGACAGCAGATCCCACATCATGTCAGTGCCCGCTCCACGCCTGCCAGGATCAGCAGCCGCCCCCCTCTGTGTGACAGACAGCGTGGAAGACACTGAGCAACGTTTCAAAAAGACGGTTGTCTCTTGATTGTTTACTGGAGAAGTGGCAGGCACTGTCTCTTACTTAGTGC